>NW_010408716.1:14431-30216 GCF_000710305.1 Buceros rhinoceros silvestris | reverse complement strand
GTATTTCAGGCACCCTTAGCAACAGGAATGAGGTGTAAGGTGGAGCTGGCCTGCGTGTGCTGTGCATGGATTGTGCACAATAAAGCAGCTGTTCGTCTGGCAGGGCCCTATAAACTGCTCCTTTTAAATTTTACCACTGTAAGAAGCAGAGATGTTAGCAGAATAATCTGACATTCATGTTACTTGTAGCAGATTCTGGTCATTCTGGAGGCAGTGGTGGGATCTATACAGAAGCAGATTAAGATCTCGGAATATTGCAGAATGTCAAAAGAAGTACATGTGGCACTAGTACCTCTTCCATGTCTTTTGATGCCCGTTTCCTGATTCCTCTGGGGTGTGAACTCTATTTAGGGCACCAATATTCTAGCAATCCCATTATCCAGGCATGTTCAAACTGCCTGTACAGAATAATACCACTTTGAAGATAGAACAATGTTGTTATTTGACGCTTGAATAGATTTTTTTTCACTGTATTGGATAACTGTTTGGCCTCATCAGGGTTCCTTAACTATGATACTGGCTGTTTGGTATTCTCTTTCACTTCCCTGTAAGGACACAAGAGGACTCTTTAAGAACATGAGCACAATGAAGTTTATTTCTGTCTGGAGCATTGGATTTCTTTTGATGTTTGTTTATTTGCGGCAGTGATTAAAAGTCACCCATCCAGCATCTCGATCTGTGCCTACCAGGAGTCTGAATATATGTGCTGCAGAACAAGTAGACCTGTGGCTGTGTAGGCACAATTTTTGATTCATTCTAGGCCTATTTAACTAGAAAAATTCCTTATTTTCTGTTACAGTGAAGTGACAATTGTAATGGATGATTTAGGTGCTTTACCTAGAAGTTGATTTTAAAACCATTATGCAGTATGGATGTTTAACTGTAAATAATTTATAATCATAGTGTCATGCTGGAGGATGCTAAATATCAGTAATTTTGTATTATAATCCATTATGGATGACATTCTGGCTCCTACTGTGCTCTTTGTAAAACTCCATTGGCCTCAGTAATGTCAGGATTTCACCATAACTGTGACCTAAAAAACAAAATTATGATATTTCAATACTTAATTGCGTAATAATTTAATATGCTGTTTTATTCTAAAGGCTTGGAAGTGGACCACAAATTGTGACCTAAATCTTGCTGTGTTAAACTCGTCTATAAAATATAAGTTCTTGTATGTGCATACTTTGGGTACTTGTATTCATTTCTAAGTACCTACAGGATCTTGGCTTGACTGTGTGTGCAGTGCGTTCCCTCGCAACTAAACCTTTGCTGTATGGGATATGATGCTCTTTCAAACAGCAAATACGATCAAGCACATTATCACCAAGTTACAGCTACTGCAGCTTGAACAGGAGAGTTTTCAGTCTGTATTAATTAGATTCCTGAGAGGGAGGAAAGCACGGATTTGAGTTCAGCTTTGGATGGAGGATGAAATGGAGTGAATGCTCTTGGCATTAGACAAGAAAATAAAGACAATACAAAACCATTACTTTGTCATCTTCATCTGTCACTTGAAAAGACTGACCCCCTAAATGAGAAGGAGTAGGTCACAATGCAAGGACAAAATTAAGTCTTCAGTATCTCAAATAGAAGGAGCTTCATCCTATGGATGTTGAAGTGACATTTGCTGTTCCCATACATGCTTAGGACTGCTCTAGCACTAGCCAACTATCCTGCTGTTGTCTGTGTATATACTATAAAACTGTTTCCCCCTGCATGTGGAGTGCCTATTAGAAATGGTTTCTGCCCTGTGTTAATTCCAGATGTGCCAGGGTGCTGTCATTAGGAGCATGTAGCCCTAGCCCAAGAGCTTTGGAGGCAGCTGGTGCTATGCAAAACTTCTGCATGCTCTGCAGGCTTTTTGTTTCCTCTCTTTGTTCTGGGTCTTCTGGACTCAAGTTGTGCCTGACTCCTCCTGTGCAGGGAATAGAGACCACAGATGCCTCAGGGGCTTCTGGGTTCTGTGTTTGTGATCTGAAAGTTAATGGAACTCAGATGTTTTCAGTTCCTTGTAGCCAATAAGCTCACAAAAGACAATGGTTGCTTCACCTGAGGTTAATCTCAAACCTGCAAGAGAAGCTGGTTAAAATGGCAAAGATTTATTTTGTGTGGAGCATGCATGCCAAGTATCATCATGCCAAGAACATTTTATGGCTGCTTTTCTAATAAAAGTAAGTAAAACTTTCACTGTAAGTTGTGTGGGGTTTTGTTTTTTTTTTTTTACTTCCTTGGAAGAGCTTTGTTGCAGGTATTACAGTCTCTCTGTTAGAGAAAAGGAGATTTTTGGTCTTAAACTCAACTGGAGGAGGCCCTGAGCAATGTGATCTGACTTTGAAGCTTTGAGCAAGAGGTTGGACTAGGTGACCTCCAGAAGACTCTTCCATCCTCAAGTGTTCTGTGACTCTGTGGTGATCTCATTATTTGTAATATTCTACTTGCAAAGTGCTCTTCTTTTTCCTTAGAGATGTACTTACCTTACAAACTTAAATTTGCTTGTGGTCTTATTGTACCCTTTAAAAATGGGAAGAATAAAACCAATACATTGCAAAGGAAATGATGCCCTGGTACAACCGCAAACTGAAAGTACGCTTTTGATATCTGATAAAGAGGAGGAAGAACATCTAATACTGTCAGCATTTCTGCCTATGACTCTCATTGCCTATAATTCATTCTGGCTTTTGACAAAATGTATCAGCTGCAACTTCAATAATTTCCTGAGTGCTGTTGGTACCTTGTGTCCATGATGTAATAGCAACATACGGTTATTAGGCTTTGAAGTTGACATTCTGTTCCTAGCAAGCTACTACAGGCTTTCTGTTTTGCTGCATCTGTGCTCCAGTAAGTGGGTTGGTTTTGTAGAGGACACTCTGTGGTACTGATATTTATCATGATATTTATTTTCAGAAAGAAAAGAGTAAGTTCTTTCAGTGTCCAAGTGTGAGGGAGAAGGGGACCTTCTTCATTAAACAAATTCTTGGAATTGCTCAAGTCTAAGCGACTTCACTTTAGACTGTGCCCGTGTGCTGAAAAGGTTCAATGGCTTTGGTAAATGTTTCAATATCACTAAAGAAAGTGTGGAGATTTTGAAAATTCCAGCATTTGATTACTTTTTTCTTTCATTCCAGAAGAACCTAGACATTCTATATCAGAGACTGAGTATATTGCTTATCTTTTAAAAACAGTTTTTGTACTCCTGATTGAGAGGAAAAGGCAAGGTTTTGATGGGGATAGCACAATGCGAGTACTGTTGAGTGCAACACAGCCTTTTCAGCTTCTTAGCAGCCCGTGATAGTTGCCTGTTGCTGCAAGTATAGGTGAATTCTGAAGAGGTTTTGATTGACTAACATAGTGACTTGGTATGTTCCTATTTTTAGATTTTTTTTTAAGAGGAGCAGCAGCAGTCTTCATTGAATATGGGCTCGTTTATGGCCTTTTACAGTCTCTCTTCCTATTTGTTGAAATGCTGGCTATCTCTTCTACCCCTGATGCAAACAGTGATGCAGATATTTTGTCCCTTGCTGCTACTCTGGCCTGGAAGAAGCTACGTGTAAACATTTGGACCTCCAATTTATTGTCCTCTTTCAACTCTTCTTTAAAATTCAGCTCTGTGGTAATTGGCAAGCAACGCTAATCACTACTATCTTATACTCCTCTCTGAATTATCTGTTGACTTCTAAGCTGGATGCCTGGAGCATGGGATTTTTTGCTTTTCAACTTGTGTGCAGGCAGGCCCCGACCCGGGGAACGTGCTGCTATCCGTATAAACAACAAACGCTAATGCAAATTCCAGAGAGCTTGTTTAGGCAGTAGATGAACCTGAGCAAGTTAGTCTGAAACATTCATGGACTCTGCACCTGGATCTCTTGAACATGCTCATGACACTTCTTGTACTAATTCTCGCAGGCAGATTTGCTAATGGTGTTTCTTGTTTTGCTTCCTCTGGCACTTACCAATTAATGAATAAAAGGCAGCTTTGAGAGCGAGATAGGAGAAGGAGATGTATTCATACCACCCAGATTTAGAGCCTGCGCTGGGTACCTAGGCTTTCTGATGGTAATTGAGCCTTTAGAAGGCAAATGAAAGCATCTAAATTAGGAGCCTGCTTCTTTCTTTTGACAGTATCACGAAGCTGTGTGCCTAATTTTGACAAGTTCTGTAGTGTGAATAATCTAAGCTACAGTCTCATTTATTTTTCAAGGCCCTATGAACATGAAAAGGGGAGATTGAGCTGTGGAGACAAACCTCTGAACTCCTTCCCTGGGGGCTTTACAGTGCCTCTCTCTGCATGCAAGTTGTGATAGAGGGGATTGCTCTCTAGTGCAAGACCCAAGAGACTGGTTTTGCTGGATGAGAATGTTGCTAGAAGCTCTCTACGCTTTGTTTTCCCTTTTTGTGAGAACTGGGCAAATACCTAACTGGAATAATGCAGTTAATGAATAGGAAAGTAGGAGTTTAGCTAATTGGTTTGCAGTGCTCTGCAGGCATCTGAAGTGTCTGAGGAGAGACCAAGTGATCATAATTAAACTTTCTTCCTCTTGTTGTAGTTATTACACAAATGTCCCATGTACTCTCATGATTTCTTTATGTATACTTTTCCGACTTTTTCTTGTTGGATCTTGCACCATCTTTTATGGCTCAGATAAACAGGCTGGTATGAAAATGTTACGTATGAGGGTTTTTTGATGTTTGCATGCTATGCTATGGTACTTAGAGGTGTGAGCCTTTTTTGTTGTATGACACAGAATGTGTCTCTGGCTGATGTACTCGGTCAGACTGCTTTAGGGCTGTCAGCCTCTGTTAGCCTGTAACTTCAAGGAATTCAGGCCAAGTGGAGATGTCATACAATAACTTTAGTGGCAAAATGATAGAGATTTTCACAGCTTGTCTGCTACAAGCTGCAGTTATTTAACAATTTGATGCATATTTGTTTTTCAGAAGTAAAAAATAGACTTTGAACAGGGAAAGTGGAGACAACTGCTGTCTGTTCTTTGCTGGAGAGCTTTCCTTAAGACAAAAGTTTGTGTTTTTTGGAAGGATAACTTCTATGGGAATGCCTATGAAATTTTTCAGTGTGTTCAGATGGTTCTTGCTAGGAAAGAACTGGTGAAATACACAGATGAAATGCAAGTTATAAATGAATTTGTAGAGGTCTGAATTTGGGGCAACAGCCTTGTAGCCATGTTTGGCTTGAGTCATCAGCTTAAATGCTTGTAACCAGTACCACAATCTAACAGCCTTTATTGCGTAGGTGAGTTGCTATACGTATGCAAAAAGCTGTTAAGCAAAATGTGATCACCACCATCGTTAGTGCAGTTATGCATCCAACATCCTTTCCTGGTGAAAGAATGGGGCCACAACATGTATTAGAGCCTACTTCATGAAAGGGTCTGTCTTTCTCAGAATAACCTTAATTTATACTAATTAAATTTTGGTGTTCAAATGTCTGTTTTTCACCATACACAGTGCAAGACTTCACTAGTAGTCCAAAAAACCTTTTCCATCTTAAGTCTTCGGTCTGTTCCTCTAGTGAGATGTTTGTTATACCAATAGGAAGAAAAGTAATGCTGGCCCCTGGAAAATAATGGGCTGGGTCAAAGGCTCGAGTCTCTTGGGTTGGTGAGTATGGACAGATGCTGTGGGGAGCTTTAATATCGGATGCAAACCTGTATCAGTGGTGTGTGTGAAAGAAGGGAAAACAAAGCATTTAGTGTAATGTATCAAAACACCCAGTTGGTCGTGACGGGCTCTGTATTGCTCTCATGGGAGTGCTAATAGGGATCCTAAACTGATTCCTTGTTTTCCATCTGTTAACTGAGATTTTTTTTTTCCAAAAGACAAAGGTTTATGCTGTGGCTGCTTTGGTACAATGGGAACACAACAGCTTTTGCCCATTTAATGCCATAGTTAGACAAGTACTGTAGGCTGCAGTGCAGTTTGTTCTTAGAGGATGACAACACCGATATATTCAAGCATGTGCACAATAATGGTGAGAAATCGACAGAAACAGCACCTGTAGCTAAGCAAATGCTAAAATCATCAAGTAAAAAGATGGCTCCAGTCATCCTATTCTTGTTTCAGTCACTTCAAGCTCATGAAAACAACAAAATCTGCCATGCATACATGATTTAGAGAAATAAGTTGGACTAGGCTTCAGACTTCAGCAGCAGTAATGATGCTAGATTAAAAAAAAATGGAAGAGATGAACATAGGAATGAGTAGGGAGAGAAGAGCATGTATGCAATAAAAATATCCTTGATATTTGTGAAAAACTATACAGTAAGAAGGGGCTAATGCTGCAATGAATACAGATTCAAAGGCATCTTGACCAGCAAGGATTTATTCATTATCTCTTTACAACAGAGAGATTAATACCATGCAGCCAACCTCTTTCATACCTCCTTCACCTGCTGGCACACTGCCAATTAGAGGAAAGAGCCCCCTCTACTTTTAGATCACACACTTACTCCAGCAGAAGTGATGCCTACCGTCCCCCAAGACAAGCTCTGGGCATCTGAAGTACAGGCGAATTCTTGTAGTGAGTGCGGGGTGTAACCTCACTGCAGCATAGCTGCACGCGTGTGCCTCTGCGTGTGGTTTGCCTAGCTCTGTTGGTGACAGTGTGGCATCTATTAACAAATGTTGACAAACCACAGGCTTTGCAAATCCTTTTGCAGGCTTGCTTCTGATGCTCACACCAGGAATGCTCTGCTCTGCTGTGCTCTCACCAGCAAGAACTTTAACAGGTTTTCCCCCCTTGTCTAACTGCTCATTTGACAATTTATCTCACTGGTTTTTTGGCATCTTTGCTCACTATCTGTTCACATGCCAAATCAACTAATACCTGCTCAGACTTGGCTTTTGACCTTGCTGCCATAAATTCAGCATCTATGAATGACTAATTGAGTGCTGGGTACCCCAGGTGTGAATGTCGGTGTATGCTACAGTAAGTCTGTGGCAGTCGAGCTGCTACAATTTTGCTTGTCATGGATGGATAAGCAAGGGGGCACGGCAGCTAGGGAGGAGAGGTTGCTGTTTTCTATTTTGCTTGCTTGGCTGAGATGGAGCAAGATGTTGCTGATATAAGCATCAGTTGGTTTAAAAATTGAAGCCTGAATAAAAAAAAATAAAATACAGACAGCGTTCCCTGTCAGAGTTTTGAGAGATTATCTTTAAAAGCTTTAAAGGGAAATAGCATCCTCATGCTTACTCTTTCATTAAACTCTCTTTAAAAGTTGATGTAACCTGGTATAGGGTTTGCCCTGGGAGTTAGGGATGACTGCCTCTGGTGTTTGCTTGCAGGCTTTCTTACCTCATATTCCACATATCAAGATGTGGAAAATGATGCTGAGCTTTCTTGTAAATCATGTTAAGCTCTAGCAATGCACTATTGAAGCTCTGTATAAGAGCTAGCTATTACTGTTTTATAACCTTAAGTGTAAAAACAAAACATTTGGGATGTTGCTGTTACTAGTCTGGCTGACAGGGTAATAGTTGCTCTCAAATTAACTATTTACAGTGGCTTATAGTAAAAGGTTTCTACAACTGGAGCTACCTGGAAACACAGCAATGCCATTTCTAAATAAGAAAACTACAGATCCATTAGCTTCAGTGCTTGGAGATGATAGAGAAGTGGAAATTATTCCATCCTTTCACATGATTCAACAGAGCTCCTACTTTAGGTTGGGTGCATCCCCAGGAGACTTATTTCTGAAGAAATTTGAATAGCTGTTCTTTTTCCTGGTTGTACATGCAGATACACATGAATGATTAATTTTTATATAGGTCCTAAAAGATGTGACCTGCTGGAGTCAACATAGTGCAAGATTAGTCCTTATTTTTGTCATTTAATTTTGTAAAATCTGTCATTGTAAAAAGTTTACTTTCTGTTTCTTCAGTGTGCATGACACTGATCACTTGCTGCATGTTCTCTGCCGTTTTGCCCTCTGAAAAATATTTCTTTATGTCTAAATTCTTTTAATGAAAGGAAGGGAGTCTGAAGGGTAGAGGAAGATCAGTAGTCAGTCTCAGACTAACACGGCTGTCAAAACGTTGACAGAAGTATTCTTTGATCTAGTTATCTGAAGTTTTCTTCAGTGCTGAGCATGTTAGCCTGACTGTTCCTGATACAATCAGTTTGTGGTCCATCCCATTATCTAATATTACTCCTTTAAGTTCATTCTTTATAGAAGCTGTAATTCATTTCTTGAAGCTTCATATGTGTTGCCAAACTTTTCTGCAGCTTGGAAAGTTGTCTGTCAGGTTTTGTTAACGTTTAGTCTTAAATCTGTGCAATTCATTTGAAGACACTGTTAGATTTCTTCTTGCTGTAAACATCATTTAAAATTGTAGACCTTTCTGCAGGAATCCACGTGTGCCATGCTGAATCTGGAAATGTAAAATTTGAAGACTGTAGAGCGTACTGCGAGAGAGGTGGAGCTCCTCTACCTTTGCAGTGAGCTCTAGGAGCCAGAGCCCAGTGGTAACGGAATGGAGTGTGGGAGTGAGTGCCGGAGACAATCTCATTTCATCTAGCTACCTACTTGGGGAAGACCAGGGCTTTCCTATTTGTTGACTTCCATATTCCTGAAATGTTGGGCAAATTGACCCATCCCTGTCACGGTCATACTTGTGCTGCTAGGGGAAAGCTGGGAGTAAGATCAGGAGACTGTTGTCTTCCTGGCTGCTCATGGTAACTGCGATGTTACTCCCAGCAGTTTATGGTAGTTTATATTAACTGACCGGGAAAGCTTTGACTGTCAGTTTTCATAATATGGAAATTTAGATAAGATGATGAAGAAAATTATCTAGATCTGATGTTTCATATAGGAAGAGTGTACAAAACCAGAAATGAGTGTACATGACTTGCCCTAAATCTCGATTCCCTTGTGAGCAACTTCAGGTGATGATGTTCAAGAACCACTGAAAACAGGGGAGCACATTTGTGCAGCATCATTTTTCTGATCTTCATGATGCTACGGCTGCTGAAAAGAAAACCCAACCAAAAACTCTCGTACAGAGTTATCCAGGAGGTGTTTGAATTTTGTGTGCCTGATAAATGCCCGGTTTTAGTCTTTCTCTTTTCTTGTTTTGAAGTAGCTCTCTGTGTATTCACAAGAGGTTTATCCTATCCGAGAATCCAGAACAATGTTTTATAAATGTCTTGCTAGCAGCAGGTTCATGTTTTGCCCAGAATATTAAGATGGTCAGAATATTCTTGGATAAACAAAGTAATGAAAATATATGGAACATGCTAAAGGATTATTTGACAAATAATTAAGAAGCTAAGCATGAGCCAAGTCAAACTTTCTAACAGAATTCCTTACAAAACAGTCTGTAAGAGATCTTACAAACAGAAAAATCAAATTCACTTGCTCTGTGCAAGCAGATGGGAGAGGCAGCTGGGGAGTTCCGAAATAGCAATTCAAGGAGAGGAATTCTAGGATTTTAGGTCTGTCCTAATTAGATAAATGTTTAGGGAATATTTAACTGTATTCTTTCTTTGTGTCACTAGCTCCGGTGCTGGTGGGATGAGCTGATTTTTGTGACATGAGGTAAAATGGATGGTTTATGGTATTTGAAAACCTTTAGCTGCTCTAGAATTTAACTCTGTGAAGAGTAAGCTCAAAGCAGCTGAGTCAGATTCTTCTTTTTTAAATAAGGGTGAAGATTTTGGAAACCTATAATATGCTCTTGTTGAAAGACAAAAGTTGAATGCTGTCTCTTTGCTGCTTCCTCTTTCTATTCTAACTGTCTGTTTTAAGAGAGGAAATGTCTAGGCTTGCCTTATTTCTTGTTTCCTCTCTTGACACCATGATTTCCACCCTGCTCTGCTATGTGCAGGTCACCTGGTCGTATACTGAAAAAATGCTTCCCCTTCTTTGGCATGAAAATGAAATGTCAACTTCTACTATAAAATGCAGGTATCGTTCCTGCAGCTGCATTAATACCAATGAAACTGAAGTGCAAAAGCACCGTTGGTAAGAAATAACAGGAAGTTCTTCCATTGCAATTTAGTCAGCTATTGAATGGTATTAAAGTAATAGTTTCTTCCTTGCTCCCAAAAAGAACTTTGTGAGCTATGCAGTGCTCTTGTATTTCTTACAGAAATGGAGCATGATGAGGTAGTCGTGTAGCAATTTAAAACTAAGATACTTTAACATCTTTAAAGCATTCATCAATACTACACAATGAAGTTTTTCAGAATGAGCAGGGAAACATTCAGCTTCTTCCACATCAGAGAGTGACAGACCATGTCAAACCTTGCTCTGTGACAATTTCTGACTCAAAGCACTCAGGACACACACAGTGTCAGTCAATTTAGTACAGCGTTTATAAAAAGACTAACTTAATGCCTTACAGTTCTTTCTGTTGTCTTCAGGGTGGTGTGTGTGGTATTCTGTGCATAGTGGTTACATTTGCACTAGGTAGTTGTGAAAGAGTTGATGTTACATTGGACCAAACCAGCTGGGAAATTTTTATTTCAGCTGCAGTCCCTTAAATCATCAACCATGGTAAACTATAATCTATTTTTGTTATTGAAAGTTTCAAAAGGAAAACTTATAAAAACTTTTAAATAACTGGAAGTACTAGAGATGGCTTGGAAAGACTTTTCTGTCCATGTAATTAAAGCCCACCTTCCTCCTGGAAGAAGACTTTATTAAGTAAGCCTGACTTAGCCATGTATAACTTCTGGATAATACCACTTACAACTTTTGAAGTGGCATGATTTATATCTTTTAATAGGTTGGGTACATTTGTATGTATATACACAAAAACTACCAGGATTAGTCTTTTTAATACTCGCTTATAACTGCAGCGGTTGGCTGGCTCCGTGACTGCTGTATTGAATGATTGCAATTGAAAAGTTTTGTCTAAACGTTAGTAAAACCTGACAGATTTCACAACTCACAAGTTAAGAGCCGCAGTGTTTCAGCTCTGGCTAAGTGGGCTGCAAGATGAGTAAAGTACAGGATTGTCGGGTCACTGGAATACGAATCATACAGCCATACGTCACGCATTATTGCAGTCTCTGCAAAGAGAAGTTTGTTGGGAGATTTATTATGCAAATAAAATGTCGTAAGTGTTGCCACTTCAAAGGCCTGTGCATGCGTTTTCCGTATAATTGCCTGAAGATACAGGCTGTTTTGGACGTTGAGCCTTTATTTGCATTTGGAGGATTAACAGGCTGTTTACTTTACTACCCTTAGCCTTTAAGTGCACTTAAGCTGTTTTTCCAATAGTGTTGAATTTATTCAGCGCTAACTTCTTGATTGACATAGCGAGAAGAGGATATCAACAAAATGTACGGGACCTTCCAGCAAACAGCCTGTTTCATTTGCGACCTCGTAAGGTGTCATGGGAACCAGTGGATTTGAATTAAAAAAAAAAATACAAATTGTAACTAGCATTAGAGGTTTCCTAAGGAAAAAAATATGCATAGATGATGATAAAGATTAGAGCTGACAGAATAACATTTTTTTCCCTGTTAACTTTATCATATCTTAAAAATATTCAGTGCATATAGTTTGTTTTCATTATAATTTCAGTTTAGGTGCAAGGCCCAGCTTCCAGAGTAGTTAATGGAAATCTCTGTATTGACTTTAGAGGACTCTAGATCAGGCTCCAAATGGCAAAAATGAGCCCTAAATATTTATGCATATTTATGAACTGAATGAAAATTAGTTAATAAAATGTTTGTACATGATTCATTCCAGGCTGCCTGTGCATTCATCTAAAAAAGCCCGTAAGTGCATTTCTTCTAGTGTTCTGTTAAATGCTGACCAAAAAGTCAATGGGATTTTGCTGGAATGAGGCATTTGGGATTTGGTCAGCGTTCATGTATATAAATCTTTAATATTTATTTCTAAGGATTGGTGCTTACATGGTGAACAGGCATTTTATGCATGGGAGAAAGATAGGCAGGTTATAGCTTGAACCAAGCCATGTTCTCTGCTGCAGTGTCATAAACCCTGGCCAGCCCTGAGTTTGGCTCTCATCAGGAACTCCGGGATGTCCTTATTGCTTCCAACCTGCCAAATACCTCCGATGAAACTTAAGCAAAAAGGAGGCACTTGACTTTGTCAGTTTAGCAACAGAGTGGCTTATTTACACTAATTCAGAGCTCTAACATACAAGAATGGAACATGTGGCAGCTGGTAGCAAAGCTCAATTCTTGCTCTTTAGGAGGCTGGATCTTCCAGGTTGAGCAGCTGCTGTCAAGATATATCAATCATTGTGCCAAAATATCTTGACAGTGTCCTCTCGATTGTCTTTTTTTCAGAAGCAAAGATTGGATTAGATGTGCTAAATGGATCTTTTCTCTGGAAAGACTAGTGTGCTTTAGTCCAAGCAAGTACAGTTCGTTCATTTGGTACTTAATCTGATGACAACGGATTATGAAACTTCCCCCTTCATCTAATGTGGAAACAAATGAGCATTTTCCCTTTCTTGCCCTTCTAGAGTTAATCACTGAACATTTAATCAAACTACGTCTATCTGCATCTTTCCACTTTTCTGACATTGAGGGTCTGCTTTGAATTGACCCTTGGTGTCAGGATTGATTCCACCCTCCCATCTGATTTTATAGAGAATGCTGCAAAAATGAACGTATCCTTATTTCAGCAGATGAGAAGAAAGGCCTCATCACGCGATACCTAATTGGGGCTGACTGGGACAGAGGAGGTCACTTCTCAGCCTTGCTATTGCCTGAGGTAGATTATGTCCAAATTATCGGTACCTAGCTGTGGGAATCACTATAGCATTAGCAAATTACTGTTAACAGTAGAGATAAGCAGTTGCTCTCAGACCTGTAGCTTAGTTCCCTCTGTGCACATATTTCAACCTACCTGGACCACATACTGATGCTATGCTAATTTAGGCCCTGTTTAACAGCCAGGAAACATGATCTGTGCAATCTTGCTGAGGATTAGACTGCTGTGGTAAGGTTAAGTTAGAGCCATTTTGGCTTGAGAGCAGGGCACTCATCTGAGAGATGGTGACAATTAATTTTTCGCTCTTCAATATGAATTCTAATTATATTACTTAGTTAACTGGTTGTACATGATTCTTTATCCTGGAGGCTTCTCTCTGTCAATTTTCAATTAAATACATTCTTGCTAAAACTCACAATATTCGTTACTATAGACTTGAAGGAAAGGCTCCTTGGATTCAGCTTGTGAGAGAGAACAGTTCCATTGAACAGTCATTACTGAAACAGAGCCCAAATTTTTCTATTCACAGCCTCTTCTGATGTTTCTTGTGTGCAAGCATCGGTGGTACTATTAGTTTGTACTTGTTTTGTGCTTTCAGCGTGAGGATTGGCAGGGCAGATGACTT
Organism: Buceros rhinoceros silvestris; assembly: GCF_000710305.1. Lineage (NCBI taxonomy): Eukaryota > Metazoa > Chordata > Aves > Bucerotiformes > Bucerotidae > Buceros > Buceros rhinoceros. The sequence continues at coordinate 16,875 of NW_010408716.1, read as the reverse complement.
CTCTGATAGCTATAATTGAATGGGTTCCAGCTAAATGAAGCAGCTGCTTGTTTATGCGTCAAATCTGTAATTTTTACCAGTCATTAACTGTGCAATTAAGAACATCCTTTTGGAAAGGCTGTTGATGTATAGTTGCTTGTGCCTTTGGTAGCTCCTGAAACACCTCAGATATCTATTGCCTAAAGAGGAGTGGATTTTTTGTTTATATCTGAACTGAAGGTGCTGAAAAATGGAAAAAAAGTATCCCTAGCTCTCAAACAAGCCTTTTGTTATCCTGTGGTCAAGAGGAAAGAGCTTGTGAGAAGGATGACAGGTTTTATAACCTGCTACCTTCCCATGCGCTGTTGCACTGGGTAGATTTCCCCAACACAAAACAAATTGTTTCTTTGAGCCTAGGCAGCTACGTGCCTGCAGGAGTTGCGATTTGTGTGCCGTGTACTGGTGCTTTTCCCATGAGCTGGTACAGCCTTCTGGAAATCCCTCTGCGATCCTGTGTAAGGATGTCATGCAGAGCTGGAGGGAATAAGCTAAAAGGGGCAAACCTAAACCTATTTATGTTATTGTTAGAGTAGAGTCAATGCATGTGAAGGTCTCTTTTTAAGCATTGAAAGAAATGCACCTTGAGCAGGTATCTCCTCAAGGCATGAGTATCTCACTTGGCCTGAAACACTAGAGTCCCGTGGAAACTGCACAGCCATATCATCAAGTTCTAGAGGAGATTCACCTCTTTCTGGAAGGTGATGGAGCATCCTGATTGCCATTCTGAAGTGCTGAATGCCAAATTACTTTTGTATTTCTAACAAGCTAGGAATTGCCTTTGATCTGGCCATTGTTATCATCTGCTTTGGACACACTATGGAAGTGTGTATTCAGCAGTGATCACACCCTTGCCAACAGTACACAGAGCGAAACGTCTGGCACTTCGGCAGTCTACTGAATTCCTTACAAACAGAGGCACAGTCGTCCTCGGAAGGTTATTCCAACAGGAAAAGATGACACTGGGGCATGTTCTGTGAAAGGATTAATAGATACATGAATACCACTGTGTGAGTTACGACACCTACATTATCTTGCTTGAAAATTGCCTTTGCTGATGTAGAAGGGCAGCGTTTTCCCCACATAGTTTATAGCTATTATAAACAACTTCTACCAACACCTTTGCTATCGTGTCCTATCTCACCTTCTCTTCCTCCCTGATTGTAAGAGGTAATGTGAAAGTGTTTCTGTAAAACCTCAGTATGGACTCGCTTGCAGAATCCCAGGGCTCTGCAGTCAAAGTGTAGATCTTCTGCTGAGTCACCTGTAATGACAGATTCTGGAGTTTTACAGACACACAGAGTCACTTTTGCTGACTTACTCTAATTTTAATTAAGCTGAGTTTTATTTGTTCTGGTCACTGTTATTCAAGGTGCTAATATTTCTTGGGCATGAAGGGAAAGAAGAGCAAGAGCAGCTCTCCAGGCTTAGCCTTATTAAAAATAACTAAGGTGAACTTCAGAGAAATGTATAGCTTCGACCTGCCTGTGCCTGTCCTTGGTTTAGAGCAATCAGGAATTTCACGTGCTTATGGTACTCAGTAATTTAAATGTAATGCACTTTGTGCACATATCACTGTGGTGCTTTTGAAGATCAAAATCCCCAGTCCTTTCTTTTTCAAGTATGAATAGATTGGAAATGTTTAGATGTCTCTTGAAAAAGATAATGTAGTGATGTTTTTTCTTTTTGGCTGCACTGTCATTGAGTCTCATGCTTGTAGTTGCCCAGCCTATTTCAAAGCTTGTCACACAGCTGAGTAGGAAAAAGTAGCTGGTGATACGTGCTGACATGAAATTTTTGTTTGCGCTGCCTTTAGTTCTCATTATCGGCTTTTGTTCAGCAGATGTGTTTGGAGTTGAGACAGACTTTAAGTTTTCTCAGTCATTCTGCCTTGAGTTTTATTTCTGCTCTCCACTTCGTAGGGTCTACTTGCCTTCCAGAGTCAGGGGATGGCTTGTTCTAATGCTAATGGAAGTTGGAATGTGTGAATTCAATTAGTGCTAATGGGAGATAGTCCTAGGAATTTCTTGTGCATCAGTCCACTTCAGACCCTCATGCAGCGACCCTTTAGCTAGGTTTCCTAATTTCCCTTTTCACGGTGTTATTGCTACGTTCTCTATCCTTTGTACTCCTTCAGCAGTGAAGCAAAAATTTGTAGTTTACTATGATGGCAAAGGCATGTTCTGACAGTGGAGAAACCTTGTTTTGTTGAATTTACTTGATCACTTGAAGCTAGAAACATGAGTTTGAAGCTAGAAACACGAGCTTTTATCGCATGTAGTATATGATACAAAATGCTCTAAGCTTTTGGAAGGACAGGAATGCAGCAGAATAGTTCTATCTTACAGTAAACGTACCTAGGACTGCAACTGATTAAAAAGTGTAACTACCTGGAATGTATTCTTTCC
>NW_010408716.1:7507-14342 GCF_000710305.1 Buceros rhinoceros silvestris | reverse complement strand
CTTTCCCTATAATGCCAGAAAATTCTATATCACTTTCATTCTTTTCAGTCAGAAATGTTCAAACAGAATTTTATTTTGGAAGAATTTTTGTGCATTATTTTTGCGTCATGTGTTCTTAGTCTTCTAAATGGCAACTGAATGCAACTTATGTTGTATTGCTTGAATTTGTCTTTTTAAGATTTCTGGAGGTGTTCATCCTATACAATCTTAATGCATTTTTCATGCTTGATAGAGCAATAAACAGAGCTGACAGTACAACATATTTTGTAGAACTATAAATATTTTTATTTGCATGGGAATGGGAACATAGTTATAACTTTATAAGACAGCAATGAATATTTTATTTGCTAAACAGAAGAGATGGCAGGTTTAAATGGAGTTCTAATCTTCAATTTCTGTGTGTATGATGCGTGTTTAACCTTAAGTTTTAAATAAAACAAGCATAATTTAAGGTCTTCCCATAATGGCTAGCACTGGAAGTGTACCTTCTCACAAGATTCAGCAAAGAGCACTTGATCATAAATTGTAAAGCTCAAGTCAAAGTACTTTTAACAGGGATTTTCTTGGGAAAAATTTTCTCATGAAAATGTTTGAGGTTTTAATGGCTTTCCTTTGGCATACTGTTATGACCCCAAGTTCTTCTAAAGCTTTTTGGATTTGCTTCTGAAATAATCAATACAGGCACTCTTGAATAGCCAGTAGGAAAAGAAAACTGGCAGAGCTTTAACTGATCTGCTCTAGCCATTGATTTGTTGGCTGACCGGGAGAGCACCTATCTGTACCTACTGAAGATGTACAGCTAAGGAATTTTTTTCTGACAAAACCTTAATCAAATCAGCATATTCTCACAGAAAGGTTGGGGTTTAAGGGCTGTAAATCATTCAAAAGGAAATGAAAACCTTCTGGCAATTCTAATTGCATGTTGTGTATGATAGATGTGAGTGGCTGCTCGGATGAGTCTAACATAGATGGAGCATCCCCATAACCTTGCTTGTGGGTTCTCTCAAAACACGAACTCCAAAACATTTCTTCCTTGACTTTAGATGCCATAGGAAAATAATAATGATATTGCTTGGTTTGCTGAGGAATGGAGCCGACTTGAGCCAAACTTAGTCCCTCATTTTTCAAGTTATGAGCCTATCATTGTCAGTAGAAACACTAATATACTTTTTCCCAGAAATCTAGCTTATCTATCTCCAGTAGCAAGATTTAAATGCAAGAAATAGAAGTTTAATGCTTGTACTGCAGTTATGTGTTTTAACCCTTAGACTACCATGTTCTCTATAGATTGCAGTGCTTTACTGAATGGGTCTACATGCAAATATTATGCTGGCAAATGACAGAAGGAAGCATTAAAATGTCTCGTGGGAAAGGATTAAAACCTAACATAAAATGTATTCCTATACTCAGTGTCCACTTAGTATCAGTGTGATGGCATTAGCACAAAATACCTGCTATTAATTCAATTTCAATTTTATTCTACTGCTCTTCCTTGAAGAAAGGAACAGTGGCTGCCTGTCATGAAAATCAAGTACAGACCCTGTTTGAATAGTTCAACTCCTGTTGCTTGTTAACATCAGCTTCAAATGGAGACAATAGCTCCAGGATTAACTCAACTATTACTAAATTCAGTTTCTAATTCAAATAACATTAAAATTAGTATTCTGTTAATAACAGGGTCTGCTGTAGCTTTCATGCTAGTCAACAGGAAACTCTTCAAGTGGAATTTAAGTCCAGGTGATGGATGACATCTTATTGTCACAAAGCCTCAGATCAAGCCTGCTTAATCTGGTTCTTTGCCATGACCATTAGGAGAGAGAACTTTGGTTCATTCCATTTTTTCTGTGAACCTGACTGCAGCAGAGTCCAGAAGAGTGAGGGGAAATTCATTAAAATTTCAAGACTCCCTTTTCATACTATTTTTGAAGTTACAGGTTGTAATTTTGGCATAGATCACATTTAATGTGGAAAAAAAATGTAGTATTAGTGGTGAACAACTTACACCTGAAGTATCTTTATTTGTTCCCTGATTTATACTTTATGAAACTTTGATTAATAGGTCTTTTTAACATCTAAGCAAATTCTCTGTATTTTGGAGCAGGGCGAGAGTGGTTGTGGAAGCCTAAGCAATTAGTTTGCTTCTGCAGGAGTTAACTTTAGCTGCCCTTCAAACCTGGTATATCAAAAGGCACAATGGCCCTCTCAAATCTTAGTAGAATCTTCTTGCTTTGCAGTGAGGAAATCCTGACTGTGAATTGTGTATGTGATTTGAATCAATTAGGGTGATGATATCCTGTGCGTATCTCATGAAAGAGTGACCTTCATCTGCTCCTTTCTATGGATCCATGGAGGGATCATAATCTTCGTGCTTCCTTTGATCTCCTCAGTGTATGCTTGTGGGAATAGAACAGCTGATCGCTGCCCTGTGATAGAATCTGTTCTATGTGCCTGCACTTGCAAAAGCTTTTTTGTTATATCTCTTGTAATAAGACGGTTATGAACACTTCAGAACGTGAGTGAGAGATAGTAACGGGAGAAAAAAATATTTGACTCTATGCAGCTTCTAATTAAATTCCTAGAGAGCAATAGCTGTTGAGTAAAGAAACACACAATAAAAGCAAGCAAACAAAAATCTCCACTTGATCCTAGAAAGCACAAATGCAGGCTGCTTCATTTGCAAGGTTTTCTATTTCAAGTCACCTTATTGTTGAGACAGCTTTCAGTTTAAGATGACAAATAAAAAGACCAAAGGAATTCTTTCCCTGTTCTGGGGAGAGACAAACCTTCTGTGCAGATGCTTGGCACGTTTGAGCTCTGTCCCATACTGAGCAGTTCTACAGGTTTATACCTCGCTGCGATTTCATGATACTTCCAAGGGATTAACTTGACAGGGTGAAAAGCAGCAAGATGTATATTTGAACAGAGATTAAAAATACAACACAGAACATTCTTTTACCCTGTCAACAATTTCAAGGTGAAAAGCCCAACAACATATCAAATAATAAAAACACTTCGCAGAGGTTAGCATAATGTAATAAAAAAAAAAATGAGAGAGAATGAGGAAAAGAGAGAAACATCTTTGGTATGCTTTAAGCATTAGAGTACTTAGCCGTGGTCTGAAGATCAATAAGGCAGAACATTCTTTTCATTATATATTCATACAGAGCAGAAAACCTAGTAACTACTAGGAGCAGGCAACTGTTGCATATACATATTTTTCCACTTTGTCGAGTACAGTTTAAAATTTCACTTCATCATTTTGCATATAGTTAAAACTTTCAAGTAGTGATGAGATTTATAAACCTTTTTTTCACAGCAGCATAGAAAAGAATAAAGAAGGGCTTGTTGCATCTTTCTGTTGTTCAAGCAACCAGCTGAAACGCTTTCTAATGTATGCTTGTGAGAGACGGATGGTGAGGTGTTAGAGATGTGTATGTAAAGGAGCTTCTGAGAACAGCTGCATGAAGACAAAATTCTGAAGCTAAATGACCCTGAGAGTTCCATAATTTCATCTTGCTGTCAAGTTACTGTCTTGTCTAGGTTTTTTATAAAGACACTGAGCCTTCATTTAAAGAACTCAAGGGATGAGGCAGAATCTATCGCATCTGCCCATACTCAGCAGCTGACTGCGGATGCTTGAAAACTCATTGAGATCTGTTTTCCTTCAGAATTACATTTTGCTGCAAGCTCCAAGTGGATTAGAGCAGGCTATTTAATTTGTATGCCTCTCTCCTTTTCAGATGTGCCTTTTCTGCTTACTACATACAGCAAAACTTTACACCTCCTGTTCATTATCAACAACAAAAACAATTAAAACATTTTCTGTAGAAATGTGTCTTTTTAAAGGTACAAATTCATGCTTTAGTGCGGATATTCTAAAGTAGTTTGGTGATAAGAATACACCAACGAGAACACTATCTGTAGGGTTATTGAAAAGCTAATACTGCAAAGATTTTTTTTCTAATTCTCTTAACAGCCGTTAGCAATGCTATGCTGGTTAAGTGGATTGTGCCTGTAACTTAAATTGTGCAGTTTCATATCACTAATCGTGGTTGTTTGAATTACACTTCAAGACCTTGCCTGCAGCTGTCTGCAGCACTGCTTCTGTTACACTCTTAAAAGGAAAGCTAAACCTTTATCAATTAAAAGTCTGACGTAGTCTTTGCAAATACATACTAAAATGATTGCTTATAAAAAAAAAAAGGTTTTATGCACCTGTCAAGCCTATGAAGCTAAAATTTGTTTGCTAAGGTTACACAGCAAAAAAATAACATTATTGCTACTTGCATTAGAGCTCTGAAACTATGAATTTATCACATAGTTAAGTAGATGACTTGCTGTACTGAATTAGTTTAAAGCTATGCTGTTGTGTGGGTATTTTGAAATGATAGAACTGGTGACCAGAATGGGATTTTCCATACAGCATGTTATGAAAAACTTGAGCAGAAGGCTGAGGGTGACACTGCAGAAAGCATGTGTTACTGCTCTTCCTGTGCAGCTGTGGAAGTCTATAATAAAGCTCTTTTATGTTCCTGTTGTAGCAGAATTAGGCTGATAATAAATACACGATGTAGGCTAATGCAGAATGACCTCTTAAATGGCATCCTTTAATATGTTGTTCCTTAATTTCTTGTAGACTACCACAAAGCTCTTCCGCTCAAACCTGGGGTAATAAAGTGTTACGTTAGCTACTTACGAGTTCTACAGCACAAGCAGTCATAACTCTTTTATCTTGTTTCCGCTCTCTGTAAGACAGTTGAAGCCACCTTTTTGAGCTCGGAGTGATTTAAGAACTGATTAATTCATGTCTGCATTGCCCTTGAAGATTATCAAAGGAAGAGTGCCACAAAAGAAACAATTTTATTTTTATTCTAGACTGTTGGCGTAGCTTCTAAGATACCACAGTGAGGGAGCCTCCGTGCGGTTTGTCTTCTGTGTAGCACTCCAGATGTCATCCTGCATGCACGCTGCTAGTACCTGCCTGCTGACTTCACACAGTTCTCCCCTTGCACAGGAGAGATTCATCTGTGCTCCTTTATAGGAACAATGACACCACCAAACACCTAAGGACAATGCTGATTGATTTCTTTTTTTCTGCTGCAAACAGCTACAAAGATCAATCAACATTTTTAATTTAGTAGTGGCTTCAAGGGGTTTTCAGAGTAGAATGAACTCTGGGGCCATCTGTGGTGTGTCTATAGATATGAATGGCAATTTCTGTCCTAAGTCTTGTGACTGAAATACAGTTTATCTATCTATAGATCAATATTCAATGTCTTTCTAAAGACTGCATTGATTATCTAGTCACTATATATCTTGAAAAGCTGGGGAACGACACACTTAAACTGTGAGCCCATTTCCAGTCAGGCATTTGTAGTTTGAAGTTCTAGCCTGTAGATCTTGTTAAGATTACAGATTAAGGGTTTGTACCTAAGCATAGTGGAGTTCAGGGGAGTATTTCTATTGAGCTTGACAGGCATAAAATCGGCCCTGCTCAGAACATGACAAATCACACTTGTAAATCTTTGTAGATCAGTATCAATCATTCCTTATCTCTTGTGAATGTCTCCTCATTATTTCCATTGTCAAAACCTGAAGTTTTTCAATTTCAGCCCTCTTCTCTTGGGTTGTGTCTTGATAAAACATATGTAAATTCATTAAAGCCATGTCATCTTCCCACTTCAGATAGTATGGGGGGAAAAAAAGACTGAGGGAACTGAATGTTGTGCTGCACAGCATGTAGCGTCAGGATGAAAGATTCCTGTAAACTCTTGTTTTTTGAATGTTGTGCTTTTGTTTGCAAGTACAGTAAATTCTCACTGTGATAGATCTCAACACTTTATACTTGTGGAATAAAAGATGTGTGTGTTCTGAAGAATGATTTATTTTACAGACCAAAAGCTGTAGATCATCTGTAAGTGCCACTAATGTATTTGGAGGTCCCTATTGTACTGATTATATCCAAAGAAAACTTTTTTGTTCCTCTCCAGTGACATCTGTAACTTGTATGCTTTCACATGACAGCCTCAAACAAGTATGCCAGGCAGTCTTACGGCAGGTTCTGCTTTTTAGGTGGAAGGGATTGCAAAAAGCTTCTAAACAGTAATGCATCAGCTAAGAAGTAACTGCTGTTGTGATGGGCGAAGTGCATACGCATCTCGGACTTCTCGGAATGGGCAGTCCTGTGTTCTTAACACGTTTGAGATTGCTCTTTCTGAGTGTGTTAAGACAAAATTCTCATCTAGTATTAACAGGCACTCCTCAACTTTTACAGACCAATCTTCTTCACCTTTTTCAAATTCAGACCTCTGTTTTACTACTAAATCATTTTCTACTCACCCCCTGTCTCTTGAAAGATCAACTGATATAACCTAGCAGCAAAACATGAGCAGAAGTCTGGGCTCTGAGGGAGGTTCTTTCTCATTCAGTCCCTCCTCACTTTCCCTGGATTTCTGGATGCTTCCTATCCAGCTTGGGCAGTTTTTTGTAATCTCCAAAGATCCTTGTTTTAACAAATTATGAGGTGGACTAAGTTGACTAAATTAATGCTAACGCCACTGATGGTTATGTGGCTCTATGCTGTTGTTTTAGTCCTTGGTAATTGCATTCCACTCATGGTGCTGCCCAGTCAACCTGTATGAGTAAGGGCAATGTTCAAGTCCTCCAAGTCAAAAACCGTAAATGTTTCTGTCATCTGGAACATGACAGACCTCACCTGATGTAGAGGTTTAACTTTTTATCACCGTTGCTAACATTACATTTGGATTTAGTCTCATAGAAATAGCGTGTTATTCACTGTAAATGCCTACGAGTCCTGCAGAGACAACTCCTGCTG
>NW_010408716.1:0-7432 GCF_000710305.1 Buceros rhinoceros silvestris | reverse complement strand
CTGCTGAAGTAGAATGATTGCTTTGCTAGAGTGGCACTTGGAGGTCGTAGTAGGACAGCGTTAGCAACCTTCACACTGGGTGGGAGTATTCAAAAGAGGATACCGAGTCGTATGTTCATTCCACAGTGTTACTCAGTTGTAAACCTCTCTGAAAAGAGAAAAAAGCAATCAGTCCTCTCGCTTCCAAAATAAAGATGGAGTTAGTGAAACTCTTGGTTTCTCTGTTGTGTGAAAAGGTTTAGGTGACTTTCAGTCTGGCTCAGAGTGAAAATAAACACGTCTATTAATATGTATCTTAAACTACTTCGAAGAGACTTGGAGGTTTTGTGAAATGTGTCTCCTGGTGTTGTAACTATTTTTTTCAAATTTTTCCTCCATTCATTGTTGAAAATTATGCACTGAGACACTGAAAGGATTGAGATGCTCATGACTTTATACAGAAATGAGTAAAGAAGGACTATTCCCTCCCAATTCCTTTTTGACAAAGTTCTTCAATTTTTTGTGTAAATCTTCTTAGTGATATTTTCTTAAAACTCTGACAAAATACGTAGGTTTTTGTCTTAAAAGGAGGAAGCCCTCAACAATATTGATGAAACTGCTAAGAGTTCAATTGCTGTTTGACTCACACTCTCACACCTAAGATCTTAGATATTTTGACCTTTCATGGCTACCACATTTCTAAGCTTCTGGCTAAATGAAAGGAAAATGTTAGTTTATTCTAACATGTCTTGAGATAAAGCACACCAGGCCCTGACGGTAGCTAAGCGGCTGCTCATAATTTGTGATGTATGAGAGGGATCAGCAGCTGCTGTATGGAATGTGTGTAGCCTGGCAGTTCCTGTGTGACTTGAGACATGTTTGTACTGAGGAGCACTGCCAGGGATTTGATTGTGCCTCAGCTGACCCACCAGCACACGATTTGTCGAGCAGCGCTGCCTAGTCTCTGTAAGGATGTCGCTATGGGGGGGTTGCTATGTGGTACTGCTGTTGTTGTTGGGTGATATCACTGGAGCAAGCTCCTCTTAGGTTTACATTGCTATAGACCAAGCACTTTACTTGATGTCAAGTGTGACAATGCAGGTGTGCAGGAACTCCCAACACCCGCACTGTTGTGGCTTATGTCATGGTTTAACTAAATTAATGATTTGTAGCAGTGACCTGAGCCAAATGGATTAGTTTAAAATTTGACTCTATCTTTAAGTTGTATTTTTAAGGAGGCGAGCATAGAATTAATCATGCTTTCCTTGTGAACACCCCTAGACACTTCTCTGTTTCAAGCTGAATCCTCTCATGTCAGATATACCACCCTACTTAACCTGAAGCTCTCTTCACAGCGCCGATGTCGGGTTCACAGCTGGTGTCAGTGGATGTAGCTGCCCTACTGATGCCACGTTTATCTACAACAGCTTCTTGTTTTGTCTCATGATTTCTAATATTGTAGAACAGACTGAAATGGGGGAGTGAGGGGTGGGGGGTGGGAAGCAACAGGCGTCTTCCTGGGTAGATATGGTTCTAATACCGAAGAACTTCAACTATCTGAGGGAAATGTGTGGAAGGCTCTTGGTTTTAAGAATGTGTGCAAGAGGATGGAGTGGGGTTTTGGAGGTTTGTTTTGGGGGGGAAGGAAGGTAGCTACTTGAACTTTCATTGTTCAACACATAAAAATATGTCTAGCACATAGCCTCTGCCTCTTCAGAAATTCAAAACTAATTACATCTTAATTTGCATATCAAAGCAAATTACAACCTAATGAAACATTTGCCTGCCAAACATTTCTTAATCTTAATGAACAGAATAAGAATACCTATTACATGCTGATTAAAATGTCTTTGTACTTGTCCAACAGGTTACACTCTGTATATATAAAAATATTGTTTCACTGTCTTACTGGCAACAGGAACAAAACAGATTCTAATTTAGAGCATAACTTTTGATTGTTTGTCTCCATAGATATAACTGAGGGAGGTGGAATGCTTTGGGTTTACATTGGAAGTGGGAGAGAGAAACAGTTCCAGTCTGAACAGATATTAATTATGCTATTTGGAGTGCTATGCAATAACGTGATAGTGCCTAGAATCTGAAGAATTTTGGTGCTCTTCATGCATATTACCGCATACATATGCCATATTTTTATTTTCCAACAAAATTCAGCTTGTGAAACTCTCTTTTCAGTGAAATTTGAGGTAATTCAGATATAAAACAAGCTAACACTAAGAGCTAAGGCTTCAGGAAAAGATTTCTTTATGTACTATATAAATTAATTGTACCATAAGTTAAAGGTTACTGTAACTTTGCCTATAAATACAGTACCATTAATCTGTTTTGCTCTGAGCACATGTATTGGGGAAAATATGTTTTATTTAATTAAAATGTCTGAATTCCGTAGCTGTTTTGGGTTATTCTCACTACTCTTTAGTAATTAACCATAAGCTAAAATAAATTTGCTGAATGGGACTGTTCTTAATACAAATGTTAAATCACTTTCCCCCAATGTAATTGTACCTGAGTGGATGCAACAGTAACATGTGCCATAAAAGAAGATAAAGCAGCAACATAATGTACCATTTCCTAGTGCATAATGGTAACTCTGAATAACACATGCTGCAGGAAGAAAAGTAATTTAAACTGTATTACAACGAATGTCATATTTCAAAATGGAAACTATCCATCATATGTTGAAAGAAAGTGTTGGTGAACTACAATAAGTCTTAAGGAATGTACTTAAATTCTGGTAGGAGTCCATTAAAAATAAATTGCTTGACTTAATTTCAGGACATTGTAATAAATTGTAAGTGACAGTTACATGCGTGTTCCCTCCCCACCATGTGTAAAGCTAATAATTGCAAACTTTGTGGACAGCAGTTGTACAGAATAATCAAAAGTGGCTTCTAATCTATACAGGATAAAACCTTCCTTTTAGGAAATGATTAGTGCATTTATAAATCACGTTGGTAAAAATGCCTAATATTTAATTTAGATTTTTTTCTTGTGGGTGTCAGATTTATAGTAGCACAGTAAGCTTTGACAGTGAAAGGCAAAGTGTGGAAAGTGGTAGTAGGAATTTTAGATGTACCTGGGCTTTGTAGTGGTGTTTGAAGAACAGAAATTGTAAGGTACACTTCTTAAAGCCTTCTTCACTCATAGATAATTCAAAAATATATGTATATTTTATGGCTTTAAATTAAGACTTCCTGAAGGAAAGGAAAAAAATTTTTTTTTAAGTGCTTTTTTATATAAAATTGTGAGATCGCTGAGGAAGGGTAGCTGCCACCCTGCTGCCGTTAACTTGGGCTGACACGCATCACCAGAGGAGACACATGCTTTGGAGAGCTGCGGTGTGCACTGGGGGGAATATTTTGCTGCAGAAGCACTGAAACTCAAGGAAATAAAGGGTCTGTCCCCGTCTAAATATTGTTTCTGAACTGAAGGGCCCTTTTGTTTCTTTCTGTAGTTCTTCGAAATGGTTGAAAATTGTCAGAGGTCTCTGTGCCTGGGAAGATGAATAGTGTCATCCTGGAGTTTAGAGGAGCTTTAGTTCCATGATTTATATAATTGAGAAAAACAAACCTTGGGTTTTGGTTAGATTACTATTTTTCTTGCCCATTTGCCATTCCTCATGATAGATGAAGAATTCCATTTAGTACTCCTGGATTCTTCTCCTTGTTCATAAATGGTAGTTTCTTGTCCTCCCTTTATCTAGAGAAAGAAAAATGAGGGAAATTTTCTGAGAACTGCAGCAGATTTAACTATTTTTATTTAAAAAGCTGGAGAGTGTAGCTATAACATTCAGAGATATGCACCCAACCCTATCATGGACTGAAACTTGCCATATCCCTGCTTGGGCTTAGCTTTACGAAACAATAAAGTAGTTTATTTGTTCTGATGGTTATTAGTAACACTAATGAAATGCACCAATGTTGCATTACTCAGTAGGAAAAAATCTTGCATTTCAAACAAGGCTAAACAAAACCTGAGAAATGAGAGAGACAGGAAGAAATGACAGTTTGGATGAGATGATTTCACGTGTATGGAATCTTTCTTTAACTTTTTTTCCTGTGGGAAGTTTTGAGTAAGAAACATTTCTTATTTGAAATCAGGTACTGTGTCTTTGGCTGAGTAGCCCATGGTTTTTGGCGGATGACTGGCAGAGCCTGAAACTTTGTTCTTCAAGTACCTGTGTGTAATACATAAGGAATAGAGATAGAATTATGTCTCACATGAGAATTACACTCTATGACTCTATATAGTGATTATTTAAAAAATTCATATACTGTGTAATATCTTGATACTTTCTTAAATCTGTCAGTGTCTATTAATTGCTTATAGAGTGTGGAAAAGGAGTGGAAAAATGTAGCTTATGCTTAATGGTATTAAGAAAATGAAAGTTTCTTTCCTTAATGTGTTGACAATTTGCATTACTAGGTGTGAATAAGCAATTGCAGCCTTCATACATCTGACCTCCCTAGCTTATCAGTTAGCATCTTTTATCTGCCTGCTGGAAAGTGGCTGCAGAAGGGAGTGCGGGTTTGCTGTTGTAATTAGGGAGGTAAGCAGCAGTAATGTCATGTGCATGATTTAAGAGAAGTAAGGCTGGTTCTGCAAAGGCAGTCTTTGTATCATTTGCCACAGACTGAAGAGCTCGTTTAGGGAATAGTCTGTTTTGAGGTTACTGGGTTGACAGCCTGAGTTTATTTGGCTTTGTTACTTGGACAGAAAAGAAATATATCACTTTGGTAAGGACTTTTCTGTCTGAGCAGGCCAGGAAGATCTGCATTCCCTTTTTCCTTCTCTTTTAAACAGTGCCACATTTGCTTCCCAGCTGCAAGGAAGTATTTTGAGAATAAATTCATAAATTGAGATGGCTTCCAGATTCCGCAGTGATTTAGCCCATGCGGAAAAAGAAAGATCTGAATAAATACTAGATAATGTTCATAACTTCTGATATTAACAACATGTTATGGAGACAGATGCTCTAGTCAGAACCAATTTCAAAATATGAGTCTTTTCCACTTTTCTTTCCCTACCTGTACTAATACTTGAAATGCATTTTTCTAAATAAATTCAATCCCATTAATAGGAAAGCCACTTATTTTTGCAGATGAGTTAAAAAATAAATCTGATCCTGAATGTAGGGATGGAAGCTAGAAATTAATAGAAACAACCCAGAGCTTGAATTTTGGGAGAGAAAGATAAATTTTCATCTTGACAAAGCAGAGTGGGGGGATGAGAACCTACATGGAGAGCCACATAGTCCAGGAAGTCTGGAAAGTTCAGTACTCGCGTTTTCAGTATGGTGGAAGTCAGTGTTTAACGATGCATCACGCAGTATTATTTTTTTAAAGTACGTGTAGAATGGTGTAATCCCCAGGGTGTTTCTGTCCAGTCGTATCCTCTATTTGGGGAAATAGGCCTCATCACATAGTATTGATGAATGCAAGGTGAACTGTGGAGAATGAGAATTTGAGGCAGCTTTACAAAGCTGGTGAGATGCTTAACACATGATGCTTTCAAACAAGCTCCATCAAATGAATGAATATACCTCTCTTGTATAAGTTGTCTTTCAAACACTCAAAATGTGACTGCTTGGGTGTCTGTACAACTCATGTTGGGTATGTTAATGGAATGCAGGAATACTTTAAAGCACGTAAGGGAAGAAGGATGAAGATTGCTATGATGTGGGGATACTATCTCAAATCTAAATGTAGGTAATTATAGCATTTTTTCTATATGTAGAGGGCAGAAACTTCCAAACTCAAGTTCTCTTAATCTTGCATGACTGTGAGATGGTCCCTGTTATTGCTTTAAGGTTGTTTTCCAGCTATTGACATAAGAAATAATCACCAGAATATATTTGTTAACCTAGTTTGAAATACTGGTATAGCCTTTCCTCTCCTAATCCTTCAGAACTGGTAACTGAAAAGTTAGCCACCATAGTAATTTCTTGACATTTGAGTTGTTTGGCCAATAAATAGCTTATTTCCACTGTAAAGATGTGGTCATATGTCTGGGTTTTTTTAATTCCAGTATTTCCCATTCTAGATGCAGTGTATTGTAGAGCTACTTTTGCTAGATGAAATGAACGCTTCTGTCCTGCTTTTAAGCAGCAGTCTTAAGGGTGCTTTAGTTCACTGAGTCTGTGTGTTACCGGCACAGCCTCAAAGTACTAAGCTTAAGACTTCTTATCTTGAGTTGCAAACTTTTTAGCTGAAGTTGGAGATCCAGCTCTGCTTGTTCAGTCTTCAGCGTAATTGAGATCCTCCAAACCAGGTATTTTAGCAAACTAGAGTAGCTTCGCTTCTGTGCTATTCCTGGGTGTTGTTTCATTGCTTTGACCTCTGATACTTGTTTTACTTGGAGACCAATGGATGAAATTCCACAGAACTACAAGCCTGGGTGTTGTTTCATTGCTTTGACCTCTGACACTTGTTTTAATTGGAGACCAATGGATGAAATTCCATAGAACTACAAAGGAATAAACATACTTATTTTACTCATTATCAATATTCATATCAATATTCAACATCCAGGGAGACTGAAGGTGACGTGGTAGAGGTCCCCACCTCCACTTCCTGTACAAATGACTTGGTTTGAAATTTTGGCCATGTTGCATTACTCTGTTTTCAAATACTTAAATACTTTTCAATACTTGCATGCCTACATTTGATTGTGGGAATCTTCTTCAGTACTGAATACAGGATACATCTACTGTTTCAAGTGTCAGCAGAAATGGCCTCCTCTGACTGATTAGGAAGGACTGAAAACCACTGCAAAGTGCTTTGTTTATCAAATGAGTCTTTTTCTGTTCGTATTTGCATGCACATAACTGTAAAATGTCATAATTCAAGTGGCAATTAAGGCAACACGTGCAAATTGGGTGATTTGGCATGCAGCTGGCCAGTTGTGCATGCACAATTACCCAAATTACAAATGCAATCACAGTTATTCCATGCACAAATAAGGCATATAAATGTGCTTCAGCAGTGTAAAAATTGTTTTGATCCCACATCACAGGATGATTTCTGGATAACACTGTAATCAACCTGAGGTTTGGTATCTTCTGTCATGGACAGAGTTATTTGGTGGTGAGGGCATAGTTTAAAATTATAAGCTACTGGTTTGTCTTGTGGGTTTTTGAACAGGCTGAGATATGGTTACGGATCAGAACTTTCCTTTTACAGGACAGTGTATTTTATCTGGTAACTTCACATGCAGTAATCTGTTTTATTTCAATATTGATGGTGAAGGTGGGATCTGTATTAAAGAAGTTATCTACTGAGTTATTCTTTAACCTATTGCTTACTGATTCTGAGTAGTTATGCACGTCACTTGTGCAAGGACCTTAGTAGTTGCAGTAGAGCTTGAGATGAAGACTGAAGCTGAACAAGGCTCTGACACAGGGCTTGTAAAAGAGCCACAATATTTAAAAAAAAAA
>NW_010408715.1:24579-26480 GCF_000710305.1 Buceros rhinoceros silvestris | reverse complement strand
ATATGAAATACATATATATCCATTTACCAAGACTGGGCAAAACATATTATTTGGATAAGTGTAATACTTTTACAGCATGAAAGTCCTGGGGAACTTGCATGAAACTGGAGAAAACCATGAAAGAATCTCTGGATACAATACAAATCCACGCAATATTATTGTGAACTCAATTTTTTTGAATGAAGGTGTAGTCAGTAATCCTGTGTGTCTCTGGCTGATGTGTCATAAATATACATGCTGATTTTTTTATGCCAGTAGGAGCAAAATCTGGAAGCAATACTGACCATTTCTGTGATTTGGAAAATAAAGAATTCCTAAGCTTACCACATCTATTTTTAAACATTCAACCCTAATAAAATAAGGATAATAGGGCAAGTGTGCCAAGCAATTTCTGAGAGCTAAATCACCGTAAGTAATACTTTAGCCTGTGAATAGGTTAAGACAGCATCTGAGGAGCCCTGCCCTGATTTTGTAGCTCTATTGATCTTGCTTGCTCTCATGTCACTTTTCAGTAATCTGCAAACAAAAGGCTATATTGACTTTGTTTAGCCTCGTCTCTTGAGACAACCTCTATTCTGATCCTCTCCCACGTCTTTTGAAAGAGATTACTCCTGGTACTACATTAACAGGAATTTCCTCGTTATTTTCTCATCTTCTAATGTGTGTGTAAATGAATGCTTTTTCCATAGTATCTTTCCACAGCATTTAAAATTCTTTCTTACACACCCCATGAGGGAAGTCTGTTAATTTTTTTGGTGCAGAGAAAAAGTCTGTATTTATGGCAATCAGGGCAAGCTTTGGCTGGGGATATTTGCAAAGAAGTGCTGATTTACTGCCATAGTTGCTTCATTTTGATTTTGCCTGCTTGAGAAAATGTTGGGGGATAATTAAAAAATCTATTTTAAATGAACTTCAAATCAGGGCAAGCTTTGGCTGGGGATATTTGCAAAGAAGTGCTGATTTACTGCCATAGTTGCTTCATTTTGATTTTGCCTGCTTGAGAAAATGTTGGGGGATAATTAAAAAATCTATTTTAAATGAACTTCAAACCTCAAGCCACTAGTTTGTAATTTTTATCCCTGTACATCGATAGAGGGACTCAGTAACAAGCACCATGCAATTTTAAGACTAACCTCTTGTGGTGGGGTGGATAGAAGGGCAGATAGAAAAAATCTGGATGAAGTTTTTTAATTTGGTAATTTGCTGATGCTGAAACATGGGGCAGGAAATACAAAAAATGTTTTCAGTTAAGGAATTGTTTTACTGTTCTGTTGTCACCCAGCACTGGTTGGCAAGCTGCTGGCAGTCATATCCTGTCACACGACTTTGAAGAAGAGAAATTACTACTAAGTCCAGACTATCAAATCCTGAGCTTGCTGGTAAAAGGGTCATTTTTCTGAGTGTCTGCTATGTGTCCTAAGCCTCCAAATAAGTCTGGAATACTTAGAGAGTACCATGTTACAAGTCAAACTTTAAGCAAAGTGAACTAGATTAAATTGTTCTTGCAGACTGTTTTACCTTGCATTAATGTCCATGTTATGCTCATAGCCAGAGCTGACCACTGTGGGCGTGACCCCGGCAGGGAAGAAGCCGAATTAGCCTGCTGTCAGTCAGCAGCAGGAGGCGTGTCGTTTGGGAAGAGACAGAGAGGCTGGGTCAGTAGCTGATTGGAGGAGAGAACACTTGAAACCAATCCAAGTAGGGCATGTAGAATAAACAACTACTAGAAGAATATAAAGCACCGTGATAAGAGAGAACGCTGGGCAGTTGCACTTGCATTTCAATAAAGGCTTTGTGTGCACACAAGCTGTTGTCGCGTTGTCCGTCCCAACTGATCATGACAAGTGGTGATCCACCACAGACCACAATGGGGATTTTCCTGCCAGTAAAAAAAAAAAAAA
>NW_010408715.1:23771-24483 GCF_000710305.1 Buceros rhinoceros silvestris | reverse complement strand
AGGTGGGTTTTTTCCGGCCAGTAAAAAAAAAAAAAAAAGTTCCAGGTCCATGTCAATGGCAGGGGCACAGGCTGCTGAGATGCAGGGCTTAGTGCGGAAGCAAAATGAGAATGAGTAAACAAAAAAGTCAATGTTATCTGACTTGTGAGAAATTTGGACTGAAACCAAAGATGGAACAAATAAGCTCTGAATTATCTTATTGCCTTTCAAACTGTTCAATGGTATTGATATGTTTCCATGAAAAATGTGGTTGCACTGAATCAGTGTCTTCTGAGACGAGCATTATTTTGTCAGTGGACCATTTCGGAATTTCATTCCCCTGCAAGAGCCCATGTGATCATTTCACAGCACAGGAATGAATGTTGCTCAAGGAACATATCGAAAATCACTTACTGAACCCTATTCTGACCCTGCTTTGGATGCAGGATGGATAACTGCTGACTTTTCCCTCTTTCTCAGAGAAAATTCTGTTGGATTAAAGAAAGTATATATAGTCAAGATGTAATTTCAAGAGACTGAAGACTTCCTAGAACTCTGGGAGTTTATGGGGACTTCACGCCAAAGTACGTTTTCCTGTGCTGAAGTAGTGCAAAGGCTGTTCCCTCTCTCAGATGGACATAATGAGCTGTCCTGGGGGATGTCAGCATTTTCAAGCAGAATGCTTAACTTCCCTTTCATCAGTGCCTTTAAACTGTTTCCACCACCTCCCCAA
>NW_010408715.1:0-23723 GCF_000710305.1 Buceros rhinoceros silvestris | reverse complement strand
CCCCGACTTGAATAGTATTTTATAATTAATGGGTAAAATAAGTGAACAGGAACAAGAAGGCCCACAGAGGGTCTTTTAAAATGCACTTATTTTAGATTGTTATTTAAATACCACAGGGCTGGAATCGATTGAAAATACAGTCTTGACTTGCTCAATGCACAAGCCAATGGAAATCTATAATAACCTCTGGGGTGAGAAAATCAAAGTTTGCTTGTTCAGTTACTGTGAGAAGGCTCATCAGCTCCAAAGCTGAGTATGCATGGTGTCAAAGCAGTTTTGTACTAAATAAAAAGTATACTTTTGGAAATAATTTCTTTTGTCTTATTTTTCTGTAGCTGCACTGGCTAACCCTTGTTAAACTGCAGAAAGGATGAGAGTGCATTCCTAGCTGTAAATCAATACCAACAGGATTACCAAGAGCACCTGTACGAGTGTAATAATGTCTCACTAATGGATAACTGTGGTGTTATGGAAAATGCAGAAAAATACAACAAAGTGCCCAGATGATAGTAGTAACTGGTGGTTACTCTCTAGCATTTCACTAAGAAAAGGAGTAACTGAGATTAAGGGAATTAAGATCCATATCCAAGGAAAAGGCAGTGTAGACTATTAGAGGGACTGCCTTGAAATAGTGTTATGCCTAATTCTTTTGTCATGTCATGTTTAACTTCAGTTGAAGAATCAAATTGTTTGAAATTAGAAGATTGGAAAAAACCATGATTACATCATTAAGAAGGGAAATGCAGAACTGATAAAAGGAAATACTTTTCTGCACAATTTTTGATTAAAGTGTAGAACTTTCAGGCACAGGAAGCTATTGAGGCCATGAACATAGTATTTATGAGGTGATAAAGTTAGCATTTACATTGGCTATTCATAATTGCTCTAGTTAATGACAAATACTTCTGGAAGGATTTCAAACATTGGACTTCAAGGATCAAACAAATACTGGCTGGAGATGAGTTCTGGGAGCACATTATTCAGCATCTTCCACCTTGTTCTGGAAGAAGAGATCCATCAAATTGACTTGTTGGTATTGCACTGAAGAAGGCCAACTGCACACCATCTAACGTGTAGTCAGCAGGCTGAGGAAAGGATTATCCCCCTCCATTCAGCACGTGTGAAATGACACCAGGACTGCAATGTCTAGTTCTGGGCTTCTTAGTATGAGAGACATGGACACAGTGGAACAAATCCAGTGGAGGCCACCAGGATGTTCTAGGGGCTGAAGCAGGATGAGTGCCAGGAGAGGTTGAGAGAGCTGGTTTCTTTAGGCTGGAGGAGACAAGGGGCAGATCTTACTGCTGTTTACAAATACCTAATTTGAAAGAATAACGGTGATGGAGACACCGTTGATGAGACATACTCACTGATAGAACTGGAGGCAGCGAAGGCAAGTTAGAATGTGGGAAATTATTTTTTTGTAAGTTTTCTTGGTTATATATTTAAACATGAGTGTGGTCAAACACCACGTGACATGAGGGTGGAATAGCTTATCTGGAGAGGCAGTGGGATCTCCATTCTTAGAAGTACTGAAAATGTGATGGGAGATGGCCATGAGCAAACTGGCGTAAGCTGACTGTAATTCATAGTTAAACGAAAATCATATAAAAAATACTGCGGAAAATATTTTGTTGTCAGAAATGGAACTGCTTGTGACGTTTATCTTTACACTCAGTATCTGTTGCTTGTGGATAAATGGGCCAATGTTTTCAGTGCATTTTATATCTGGCAATGTTTTTTGGAGCTGTGAATTTTGTGCGGTTGTTTGCTTTTATTTTTGACGTTGGGTGTTTATTGACCACTCAGGGCAAAGGAGTGGGGCGAGTCCCAGCTGATATATTTTTTGCAATATGGATGTCTCTTAAGCTCAATGCCAACTCATTTCATGATGCCAGATCATCTTGAGTGCCATCACATGTCATGTACAGGACAACCAGGTGATCAAGCCCCATCAGCACGGGTTTCTGAAAGGTAGGTCCCGCATGACCAACCTGATCTCCTTCCACAACAAGGTGATGCACTTAGTGGGTGAGGGAAGAGCTGTGGGCATTGTCTACCTAGACTTTAGTAAAGCCTTAGACACTGCTTCCCTCAGCATTCTCCTGGAGAAACTGGATGCTCCTGGCTTAGAAGAGTGTGCTCTTCACTGGATAAAAAAAAAATGGTTGGGTGGCTGGGCTCAGGCAGTAGTGGTGAATAGAATAAAATATGGATGGTGGCCTCTCACAAGTGGTGTTCCTCAGGGCTCAGTATTGGGGCCTGTTCTCTTTAACATCTTTATCAATGATCTGGATGAGGGGATCAAGTGCACCCTCAGTAAGTTTGCAGATGACACCAAGTTAGGCAGGAGTGTTGATCTGCTTGAAGGTCGGGAGGTTCTACAGAGGGATCTGGACAGGCTGGATTGATGGGCTGAGGCCAATGGTATGAGGTATAAGGCCATTGGCTGGGTCCTGACCTTAGGTAACAACAACCCCCTGCAATGCCACAGGCTGGGGGAGGAGTGGCTGGAAAGCCACACAGCAGAAAGGGACCTGGGGGTACCCCCCGGCAATGCCACAGGCGGGGGGAGGAGTGGCTGGAAAGCCACACAGCAGAAAGGGACCTGGGGGTGCTGGTCAACAGCCGGTTGAGTATGAGCCAGCAGTGTGCCCAGGTGGCTAAGGCGGCCAACAGCATCCTGGCCTGTATCGGCAATAGTGTGGCCAGCAGGAGCAGGGTGGTGATTGTCCCCCTGTACTCAGCACTGGTGAGGCCACACCTTGAGCACTGTGTCCAGCTTTGGGCCCCTCTCTACAAGGAGGACATTGAGATGCTGGAGAGTGTCCAGAGAAGGGCAACGAAGCTGGTGGAGTGTCTAGAGCACAAATCCTGTGAAAAGTGTCTGAGGGAACTGGGGTTTTTCAGCCTGAGAAAAGGAGGCTCAGAGGAGACCTTATTGCTCTCTACAGCTTCCTGAAAGAAGGTTATAGAGAGGTGGGGGTTGGTTTCTTCTCCCAAGTAAGGAGCGATAGAATAAGAAGAAATGACCTCAAGTTGTGCCAGGGAGTGTTTTGGTTGGATATTAGGAAAAAATTCTTTACAGAAAGGGTGGTAAAGCATTGGAACAGTCTGTCCAGGGAGGTGGTGGAGTCCCCATCCCTGGAGGTGTTTTTTTAAAAGACATATAGATGTGGTCCTTAGTGACATGTTTAGGGGTGACCTGGCAGTGCTGGGATAACAGTTGGACTTGATGATCTTGAAGGACTCTTTCAACAAAAATGATTCTGTGATTCCATGATTTGAAGAGACTTGAATGCGACTCATTTTAGGGTAAACTTTCCTAAAGTGCTTCAAAGATCACGTAGTGATGTCAATGTTGCTCTTGCACGTTATACTGTAATTTCTTAAATAAGCTCTTTTTCAAAAGTTGCTTCTGTGTCAGAACTTGCACTCATGCAGTAATCAGTTGCAAGGTCTATATTAAGCACTGTTGAAACAGGTCTTTTGTCATTCTGAATTTGTGTGAGGATTATATTATATTCAGCCTTATAACACCTTCAGCTAATTTTTAAATGTAATCTTTCAATAATTCTGTCACTCAGTTGTCTAACAAGTTGCTCACAGCATAATGAAGTTTATTCTTAGACAGTGAAAGACAGAACAGTCATCTCTACTGGGCTTCTCTGTGCTTTTTTTGGAGAATAATTTTTGTTAGGAAAGATTGTATCTGAGGGTTGATGACTTGGGAGTCTGATTCTGGAAATAATATTCTGGAAATACAGCAGAGGGTTATATGAGAGAGTTATGGATAATGAGATACTGTGGTAAGGAAGGTGAGAAACATTCAGTGCACTACTGAGCTAGTTAGTAGAGGGAAAGGAGTTGTTTTAGCAGCACTGGAAAGATGAAGCCAGAGCATTAATCAACTTGTGGATTTGAAGCAGAAGAAGAGGTGAAAAACAAAGATCAGAGAACTGTAGAATGGTTTGGGTTGGAAGGGACCTTTAACGGTCATCTAGTCCCAGCCCCCTGCAGTGAGCAGAATCTTTAACTAGATTACATTCCCCAGAGCTCCATCCAGCCTGTCCTTGAAAGTTTCCAGGGATGGGGCATCTACTGTCTCTCCGGGCAACCTGTTCCTGTTCCTGGGTGTAGCACCACCCTCATTGTAAAAAATTTCTTCCTTATGTCCAGTATAAATCTACCTTCTTTTACGTTAAAGCCATTACCCCTTGATCTATCTTTACAGAATCTGGTAAGAAGTCCACCCTCAACTTTCTTATAAGCCCCCATTAAGTACTGGAAGGCCATTATAAGGTCTGCACAGAGCCTTCTCTTCTCCAGACTGAACAACCCCAACTTTCTCAGCCTTTCTTCACAGCAGAGGTGCTCCATCCCTCTGATCATTTTTGTGGCCTCCTCTGGACCCGCTCCAACAGGTTCATGTCCTTCTTGTGCTGAGGACTCCAGAGCTGAACACAGTACTCCTGGTGAGGTCTCACCAGAGTGGAGTAGAGGGCAAGACTCACCTCCTTTGACCTGCTGGACACAATTCTTTTGATGCAGCCCAGAATACGGTTGGCTTTCTGGGCTCATGTTCAGCCTTTCATCCACCAGTACTTCCAAGTCCTTCTCTGCAGGGCTGCTCTCATCATCCGCCAGTCTGTATGATACCAAGGATTGCTCTGACCCAGGTGCAGGTCCTCGCACTTGACTTTGTTGAATCTCATGATGTTTGCACAGGCTCCACTTCTCAAGCTTGTCCATGCAGGTCTCTCTGGATGGTGTCCCATCCCTGAGGTGTGTCAACCACACCACTCAGCTTGGTATGGTCTGCAGACTTGCTGAGGGTGCACTTGATCCCACTGTCCATGTCACTGATGAAGATACGAAACAGTACTGGTCCCCGTATGGACCCCTGAGGGACACGATTTGTCTGACCTCTGCTCTCTGGATGTGAACATCCAACCAATTTCTTATCCACCAAATAATCCATCCATCAAATCTTTGTAATCAATTTAGAGAGAAGGATGTTGTGAGGGGCCATGTCAAAAGCGCTGTAGAAGTTCAGACAGGTGACATCAGTAGCTCTTCCCTTGTCCAATCATGTAGTCACACAAGAAGACCCTCCTGCCTTGGAGATAAGAAGAGTAACAGAGATAGTAGTCTGAAGTTAAACTTAGTGTGACTTTAGTGTGATTTAGTGTCAATTAAACTCAGTATGACTTTAAGAATCATTCCTAGGGAGACGGGAGCTGGACCTATTCAGGAAGATGAGGCTGTAGATCTTATATCTGACCGTCTTACAGTACAGTAAAGAATACCTTAAAAAAGACATAAGCCCGGGTTCATATCAGGACAAAGAAAGGCTGAATATCCATTAGGTATTACAAAAGATATAAAGAAATGCCACATGGACAGCAGAGGAAGTCACTAGTGAGATGAAGTCAGAAGAACAGTCAGAAACAAGTATAGAAATAGACTGAGACCACATAGTAGGAGAAAGGAAGTTTGAGTGATTCTTCCCTATATTACCGACTCGTTGCCCTTGCATTCGTTTTGTAATTAATATTGTAGAGAAAAATACTTTGAGAAAACACACACAAAAAAAGAGAAAAATCTAGGCTGCTCAGTATAACAAACTCTCATGTGAAAAACAGCTTCCAGGCTTTGTAACCTTTAAGATATGTGTATTCAAATGATTGAAGTAGCTCCTCAGCAGAACTGAATTGAAAATCAGCAACCAGCAAAATCTGAGGACTTTTTTGGGGGGGATTAATGCAATTGTGACCTAAACTGCTTTGAAAACTCAATTCAGCTGTGTAAAGAAATGTGAAAGACTTAAAACAGAGTGCAAGTTGTAAACATCAAATATTTTCCCTAAGCTCATCTGCATTTCTAGCACATTTTTGTCTGCTTGTTCTACTTCCATTTGATAGGCATTACGGTAGTTGCAACTCTATGAAATGCACTGTGTTCATTTGTCATGCTGCATTGAACTGGAAAGGCATTAGTGACCAATACAGAGAGTGTTGTCATTAAACAGAGTCTTAAATAGACAGAGCCGAGATCATTAATGAAGCCAGTAGATAGGACGTACAAACTTCGGGGATGGATTACCACCGTGCCCAAATTATTACTGTATAAAATTCCACAAGATGTGGAAATAGTGTTGAAAATCAGTAGGGATGTAATGCTCCTCTGGTTTGCAATTAAGAGGTATTCGTTAAAAGGAGTAGCTCCGTTACAGGTTTTAGGCATCACTTTCCATTGCTAGTCCCATGGCGCTGGGCCATATGCAGAGAAATCCCTTAAAATGAAGTGCTGGATTTTCAGGCTGTGTGATCTCCTGATACTCGTTCACGTAGCTGTGCTGAAGTGGCTATAGATGTACTGTCTCAGAGGATAACCGGATAACTGCGTACTGTCCAACAGTGTATAGTCTTTTTCACAGTGTAGCTGTGTAATCTCATACTTAGCTTATCACAAATGCACAGTGCTCAAGTAAAGTGTGCTGTAAGGTTTTATGAGAAGACACAGATTAGATTTTTCAAACCACTCCTGCTCTGTTTCCAAAGAAGATACTAGCAGCACTATGCGTTGCACAACTGGCTCGGGTGGTAGGTTTTGGGAGTGCCAAACCATATTCAGCACCTTTGTGCCAACCAGATGTTACAGAGTGAATGGTGGGGGGAGGGTTGCCTGGTTAGGATGGAGTTTACAGTAAGTCCATGGCACCTGAGGAGAGGAAGGAGGGGAAGGTGGGAGGCACCATTCCTAAACCAGCAGAGTGAGGTGGATCTGAAGTTTAGTTTGATCCGTGTCTTGTGAGGTAACACCATAGGTGGTAGAGCCACTGCCCACTTCTTCTGTAACGGCTGAACAGCAAGTGCAGTCGCACAGAAAGTAGGGAACCTCAGATAGAAGTTCTTCCCCAGTGTGAGAGAGATTAAATACACATCTCCCCAGAGAATAACCCCCTCAGGAGGTGCTCTCCTTTCTCCCACTGCATCTGCTGCTGAGCAGTAGCCACTGAGCAGCTGTGGCACAAATTCATGGAGCCAAGCAGCAGGAAGCCAAATGGATTAGGTCCCTGTAGCTCAGTCATAGGGTGGTAGATCCCCCATCTCTTGGCTGCTTGTATAATTTAAAGAGCAGAGCCACTGCAAAAGCAAAGTGATGTGCCCTAGGCCTTGCTATGGGAAGGAGGCAGAGAAACAGCTTTCAAGTCTTAGCAGCTGCTGACACTTCTGACTCCTTCTAATTCTTTTTCCTGTGACCATAGACAAAGTGGTGGCAGTCTCCTCACCACTTCTGTTGTGAGCAGCACCCAGAGGAACACGTGAGGGATGGGTGTCCTGGGTATGAAAGCTGCCAACTGCAGATCCATGAAAGAGGGCTTGAATAAAATGCGTGAGCAGAGCTGCTGACAGATAACCTAGTTTGAGGACCAGAAATAGCACAATGCATTAGTGTTGCTTGAGCTACAGTGCAAGTGACCCGAGCACTTTTGACTTGCAATGACGAATGTCACGATATGATGTTGAGGACATCTCTCCTGTCCTGTGTAATCTAGACACGCCCTTGGATAATTCACTGCCCTTTGAATGCTGCTACCCAAGCAATAAGAT
The DNA here is from genome assembly GCF_000710305.1 of Buceros rhinoceros silvestris. Classification (NCBI taxonomy): domain Eukaryota; kingdom Metazoa; phylum Chordata; class Aves; order Bucerotiformes; family Bucerotidae; genus Buceros; species Buceros rhinoceros. Next base: position 16,107 of record NW_010408715.1, on the reverse strand, counting down.
AGAGGTTTTTGTAAATCCTGCTTTTGAATGTGTTACTCAAAATGTGCCTTGGGGGGAATTTGAAGACTTTCGTTATTTATCTCAGAATATGTTTTGCTTTACTTGTGTTGCCTAGACGTGTAAATACATCTCAGCTTCAGACCAGAATGAGACTCAGCAGGCAGGCTGCAGAGCTGTGGGATGGTCAAGGCCCAATTCACAGATGTAAATAATAAGGGAATAAGGATCTTTAGACAGGGCTAAGAGCCCCGAGTGAGCGGAAAGACTGGTGAGGCTGGATGGGCCATAAGGCTTTAGAAAATGCTAGCGCATGGGGCCAGGCCATTTAGCAAATCTTGTCTGGTGCATCAAGGGGTCTGTGTGCCATCCTGTGTCGGATGCACAAAGAGGTCCTGTTTTGGAGATGTGGGGTGGATACCTGCTTACCAATATAGCTGTACCTATTGTTACATTTCAAACTGCTATTTCTCTCCCACTTCTGGTTCCTGTGTAATCCTTTAATGTGGTCAGAGCCAAATGCACTTGGCAAGTGAGCAAAGGAGGCTCAGAACAGTGGCTCGTGATAAACCCAAAATTCAGAGGCTGGAAAGGGATTGGCCTGAGGCCAGCACACTCTAAAGGTACAGAGCACCCTGCTGTCGTGCTGCTGCCTGGGCAGTAGGATTTTGAAATCCAGGGTTTTGAAAGCCAGAGGTCAGCTTGAGCAGTTTAATCACAGAACATGCTAGGTCCTGACCTGGGTAGAGCAAACCCTGGGAACAGACTGATGTTGGAGCAGATGTACCTTGAATGCCTAATTCCAGGGTGAGACTGACTGTACACAGATGTTGTGGAGAGTAAGGCGAAAGCTTCCTTTCAGCTTTCTGAATTCTGTTTGCTTGTGTGTAAATGTTCATTGCCCCTGTAATGATTCTTCCAAAAGGCAGGCGAAGTAAAATTAATAGCACTTTTTCTTCACATCAGCTGCCTCCTCCGTACTCCTTCATGTGCTAAGTGTTGTCATGGAAACATGATGCTGAAGCTTTGAGAGCTCATCTGCAGAGGCCAGTGTTTCCAGCAACTGACTGTCTCCAGCTGATCTGTTGACTGCAGCTAAATCTTACTTGGAAACAGCGCAAATTGGGGCAGTGTTCAGGTACAACCAGAAGGAAGAATTGGAGCTTTTTAATAATGAATACAGTAGGTTGTAAAGAAAGAGCAAGTTAGTGGAGGAAACAGTAATCTGTAATGTGGGACACTATCTGATTTTCTCGACTAAAGCTGGCTCCACCAGTGGCAGACTCTGCCCAGTTCCCACACTTCTATGTCAGTAGTATATACTGAGGGACATTTGCTTTTGGTCTGCCCATGTGGCTGTGGTTGTAATAATGGCCAGGTTAAGAATTAATGTTTGCCTTTCTGACGAGATGACATTAGTGTATTTATACTCTTTAAGACAAATGAGTTAGAAGTTATTAAGAGTTATGCTGAAATGCTCTTACTGTATGTCAATTCATTAGACTAAATACCTTAATCATATTTCATCATAGAAATTTTAATGATTGCTAGTCTGCTACTAATAAAACTACTGCTATACTTATGAATAAGATAAATGTGTTTGTAGATACATACTGCCCCTAAGTCCAGAAGAAAGAAATGATATAAAAATCATTGAGAAAGTGTTAAAGATTTCACTGTAATACTTTCACTTAGTTGTGTTGCAGTGTTTTTGCAGTGAAATAATAGCAATGACCTGCTGGACAAAATAATTTTGCTCTGCTTTGCTCAGTGCCTTTTTCAATCATGTCATTAACGAGATCTTTAGCACACTTATGTGAAATTGTTGCTCAAATATTTTCAGCACATTTTCATTGCAGTACTTTGTCACAGGAGATTGCTTAACGGGAACACTTGAAAGCGGTATCACTCATATTTTTTAATGCACTGTGCATTTGTCACAAATCCACAAAAGTTATGGTCATAGATTCAAAGCATCCCACAGTGGCACAGACAGCCTCTCATTCCAGTGGAATATTGCTGTAGCATGTCAAAGTGCATTTGAGAAATAATGTGATTATCCGTGGAGAGTGCTCTTGGCCTCATTGTGATGATTAAATAGATGCTTGGTTTGCAGCGAGTCTGCAGCCCTCTGTTAAGCCTGACCTTTTCTCCTGGCTGCAGTGCACTGAGGCGCATTAGCATGTGTTCTGCTTGTTAACAGTGAGAGGCAATTGCCATCCTGCAAAACATCAGATATCCCAGTTAGAACCGATCTGCTTTCCATTTCCCTTGGCTTAACCCACTGTCACTGAATATCCTGCACAAATGCTGAAGACAGTTGGTAATATCACAAAGAAAATTGATCTCGGCATCTGGCACAATGTGTTCGGAGCAAGCTAGCACTTTAAGAGTGAGTGTTGTGCCTCTCTTTGTCCCTTTGTCTCTGATTTTTGTCTCGTGTAAATGTTTGTGTCTAATTCTGAATCTTCCATATAGTTGGAGGAACATAATACTTAAGGCGTCATAACTGAGACTCAGAATGAGCCTGCCATATAAAGCAGTAATAAAAGGACTGGCTGTGTTCAGAAAAGAGGAAGTCTAAAAGACCAATCTTGCTTTACAGCTTGAAGCACATTTCTTGAACGTTCTAGCAAGCCTTTTAGGAGCTGTTGCTCTTTGGTGGCATGGAGGTCAGTCATGACAGGGAATTGGTATGACCACAGCACATGTAATGATGGACACTGAATCCTGATCTTGTTAAATATGAATTAACTTCATTGGTCACAGTGGAGATGTTTCAAACCAACACTAACATAATGAAATCAGAATCTTTTTTTAGAGAGATGCCATGTTCAGCAACTTAAAGGGACAATATTGTTGACATGGCTGGGGCAACAAGATAGGTCTGTTCTTCCTCAGCCCTTTCTGCTTTTGCTGATTCTCTTCATGCTATCTTCCCATGCTTACAGGACTATTGCTGTTGTTACTACACATTGCAAAGCGTTGGGTCTGCTATCACATTCTGCATCCCCTTAAGTGAGAAAACATAGATGCAATGAAAGAGCTGGTGCATGGTAACAAGGGATGTGTCTCTTAAGAAAGCAAAAGTGTGTAAAAGGTGGTTTTATGAGAACCAAACCAAATTTCTCGAATAAGAAGTAGTGTTTTACCTCTAATTCCTACCATGAAAGCTCTTTTAGGAACGCCACTGCAGTGTGGCCAGTATATTAGTGAGGCCTTAGTTTCTTTCCCAGGTAAATGCTGGCTGGCTGAGCTACTGTTGCAACTGGCCAGCTCCTCTTTGAAATCCTGATGCATTCCGATGGTGAGGAACCTTTTTGTGGAGGACCAGGGGTGCAGTGCAGTTGGCTTAAGTGATGCACTCCTTCTCTGCAGTATTCACTGCTGCTCTGTATTGTCAAGTATCCATAGCAGAGCCTACCTTAAAGAGGAGTATTTCAATTCTGCTTTAATTTTTTTCTCATGTGAAGTAACAAACTGAGTTCACTGTCTACAGGGTGTGGTCTAATTCTGATTTTACATCAACATTAATCAAAAACTTTAATTAAGTTAAATAAAATGGAAATGAATGTGGTTGATTTAAAATAGGCTTCTAGTAATGTAATAAACATGTAACTAGGGAAGGACTGGAGTTATATATTAGAAAGAGCATGGCTTTGAATCTGATCTTACATCACTGCAACACTCCCTCTATCTATCTATCTATGTAAATCTGCTGACTTCAGTGTAAGATCAGAAATAGTTTGATTATTCGACCTTTTGAATCTGTTATAATTGGCTTCCTGCTGCTAAGCAAACTATCCTCTCAGACATTGTGTTCTGTCATTTGAAGAGGAGTGTGTCACTTCACTGAAATTGCAGGTCATATCCTCAGCTTATGTATATTATCCAATTCCATTCAAGTTAGGAGTTATGCCTGTTTTCTGGCCTGGGAGCATATCCCTCATTGTCTCATAAACAAGTTGCGTGCATGGAAATAGATAAAAGCAATGAAGTGGGAAGAGATGGTTTCAATATATAATGAGGTAGGTATGTTTGGTTTCTGTTAAAATCCGCAGCATGATCTCTAACATCACATTATTCACTCCATTGTTTGTTCTAAGCACCAGGGCTCCTGCTTTAGCAAGGTGTTAATGCTTCATCAAGCCTTAAAGCTTAAAGGCTTTTAAACATAATACTGAAAACCACTTCAGCTAGGAGGTGAATCAGAAACTTTAGTGCTCCAGTCCAGATGATAGCATCTATGCAGAAGAGCGAATCTTTCAAGATACACTGTGCATACCAACGCTCCTTAAATGCCTGCAGGTTGAAGGGAAATGGCATACCTTGATAGTAAATTAATCTTCTCTTAATAAAAATAAAAATGGGATGAATACAGAGCTCAGTGATTAAAAGTGAATTACTGTATTTTTCTTGCAGTGCAACAAACAGTGCTCTGAAGAATGATCTGTGTACTGAAACAATGGATACTTGGGAACAGTTAATATTACCTCCTTCAGGTAATCTTACCTTTTAGCTGCATGTCCTTCAATGTGTTTTCCATATTTTATTGTTTGAATACCATGCCTTTGCAATAAATGGCTGAAAACTGATGAGAGAAAACACTCTGAGAATGAGTAAGTTTCTCTAGTCCTGTAATAACACCATTAGTTATTGTCTGGACAGCTAACACTGTATTTTTTTGCACAATGGTGTTCTTCCCTTCTACCTACATGAGCATCCTAAAGTGGAACTTTAAAAAGTATGTGTGGAAATGAAGTTCTGCCTTGTTTTCTACTTGGTTATCAATACCTCTTTCCTTTAAATGTTTTAAAAAATTCTTTCAAGAGAAGGAAGGAGGGAAAAAAATATGCTTTCTCTGAAAGGTTGTATGTCTTTTGCTTTGAGTTTTGATCTGCATGTAGCGGTTTTAACCCTTAGGTCTTCTAGCTGCCCGTTTAGTTTAAAAGAGGAAATGATGGCTTAGGTCTGTATGCCCCATCTCTGACAAGGGTATTTGCCGTTCCTGCTGCAAAGGTGTTAGGTTTTTCTCTGCAATTTAGTTTTGATCTTTTTGGTATTAGTTAGGCAGTGATGTGATGATAGGGTGATGCTTGCTGTTCATTTTTGTGATATTTAGCTTGGGATCACAGATCCTTCTGCTGCCCCAACTAATTTCCAGACATCAGAAAATCTGATGTGATGACTAGGAGGAATAGAGAGATCTGACACCTGGCCTAGTTGTACAATATGAACTCATTTCTGCAGCTAGAACTTTCATTTATTTGTATCACCTTAGCAAGATCAGGGCTGTAAGGAGGAGTGTCTTTGAAAACTTCTAGTGAACTTTTGGACACTAGTGGTTTGCTATGTGCAGCCTGAAAGTTGAACCAAGGCTGTTTTTTTGTCCCTGAGGAAGTCAGTGAACCTCTCTTTTCTTCAGTTGGCCAGAATTAATTAGTGTTTCAAAAATACTTCAAGACTGTCATCTGTATAGAGTCATAGCAGTCCAAGACGTAAACAGTGCACCACAGTCTGTGAATCAGCAAACTAAAGAAGCGCTGAGGAATATATATACAGCTGAACACTAGCGAGGTATTGCGAAACCTTCTTTATGTCCCTAGGGATGATTGTAGTGCTGAAGTTTAAATGTGGTTATTATTCTTTTCTTCGAAAAACCTTGAAAAAAGAAATTGTTTACTTGCAATATGACTGTCTCTTCGAAAGTCTTCATACCCACATTAGTATGTGATGCAAGTGAAATGCAATGTTACAGTATCCACATATGACTTCTCACACGTTGTTTCAGAAATGCAGTTTTGCGAAGTTAGTTTTGACCTCCTGGGTTAAAATTCTGAGAAGGCATCTCACTTGAATGGGAAAATATACAAATACAATGGTATATCATTCCTTCTTATGCCCCTTGCTATTATTGTGTGAACAGCACAGATCTGCTGATTCCTGCCGTATGTGGTTGGTTTAAACGAGTGACAGTCCAAATGACAATGTTTTCCCAAACGTACCCCCTTTTTAGATCTCTGTATTCACTATTGTATTCTAACCAGGATTTTTTTCATCATCTGAAAAGAAATATTAAATCCAGAACATTTCTGTAATGTACAGCAAGCTTTAAGTAACCTAAATGTGTAGTCAGAAAGTAATGGTTTGCAAAGAATAGCGTTTAGAAGAACGTTCCTTTTAGCATTAGCAGTGTATTTGTCAGCAGACTGTGGTTTACTCAGAGTTTTAAGTTTTTTCAGCAAATATTTTTGAATGTTTATTGATTGATGGTGAATATTTAGTTTGAGCTCTGTGCCTGTGAGCGCTTTGCCTATAGGCTGTTATTGATCAGAAGCAGTTTATAATGTTTTTTCTGCTCCTTGATTAGACAAACATGCCAGCACTCTGGCACAAAAAATTGTGTGGGTGAAGCTGAGGCTTGGTTGCCAGGGTCACCCTTTCTTGGGTTTTTAAAACTTCTCCAAAGCCTTCAGTCAGAAAAGCAAGATGACTCATTTTCAGAGAACCAGCCCGAAGGGTTCAAGAAGGGCTGAAAAAGGACTTAAAATGCCCAGAGAAGTAGTTGTGGATATATTGTAGTGTATTTCTTGTTTTAAAGAAAACTTTTCGTTTAGACCTTACATTTAGAACAGAGGAAAATGTCATGGAGTACACAGATCCAAATGATCACACCTGTGAATAGCAGTAATGTTAAAGATCACTTTCTAATCTGGGAGAAGCGCTTTGTTGGTCCTCATCCTTCAGCTGTGATCCACAGCAACCCCTTTGGGTTTGATTGCCTTGGTGCCAGTGGGGATATGGGCAGCACTGCCTCCTTCAGGACTAGAGCCCTTAGCTGACTGATGTCTGGGGGCTCTAGGCAGCAAGCTAAGATACATCTGTAGAAAGAAGGATATGGTCTCAGTTTCCAGAAAAACACTGAGATCCCTGTTGTGCTGAGAGCTAAGAACAAGAAGCAGATGAAAACTATTAACCAAGATCTCCTTAGAGCAAGAAATGCTGCCTGCATCATTCCTTATGGTCTGTGAAAGCCCCTAAAAAGCAAAGAACATTAGAGCTACTGAAAACAATGTTCGGGCTCTGATATGTGTCCTCTGAATTTGTCAGCTTTTTCTCATAAGCTCACTTTGGTTCATGCAGGGGGTCAGGGATAAGAGCAAGAATTGCGCTCTTCAGCAACCAAGCCACTGGGAAATGTCAAGCTGTCAGGCTGTGACAGTGGGAGCCAGTGAACCTTCTGAAGTAGCACAAGACAGCATCTCCTCTCCCCTCTCTCCTCTCCCCTCTCTCCTCTCCCCTCTCCCCTCTCCTCTCTCTCTCCTCTCCAGCTCTGTTCTAAACTCAACTTCAGCTGCACGGATAAGCTGAAGCTCAAGCCTCAGAGTGAGTATGGGAAGAGAATGGTGGATGCCAGTAAAATGTTTCTCACATTTTATAGCGCAGCAGTGTTTGAGAGTCAGAAGGAGGGTCAGTTCACTTCACCCTAGCCTAGGTTTTAGCTACTAACTGTCTGGGCACGTGCTGTCTGTGTATCTTTACCAGAGTTCATAAAGAGGTTTGTACTGGAAGTAATGCAACCTGAATTATTTATTTCACTTAACGCAGATCTTCATAAAGTGTTTGAGAACTGCGAGAGTATTTGTTCGTACTTATTTGCCAAAGGCTGAGGTTTGCAAAATGCGTGACATTCTTCGAGGTCCTCCCTTTCACAGTGAAGCAAAACCAAGGATCTGGCGACACTAAATGAGAATTTTGCTCTTGGAATCAGTAGGTGCAATGTATTGATCAATTGCCCTGAAAAGTTTTAAATAGGCAAATCACAGATTAATGAGTTGCAAATAATACAGTTTTCCTGCATCAAATCTCTATGTATCTTTTTTTTCCTTTTCTTTTCCAGATGTGCTGCGCAGACTGGTTGATTAATAGGATACTCCTTTTGTTTTGCTTCCCCCAGCTTTCAGCAGTGGCCAATCCATCTGTAGTGGGTTTCTCTGTTGGGAGGGACCATCATTTTAAGGTTATTTTGAAAGTGCCTGTCAGGGCCCTGCTAAAAAATACAAAAGGTGAATAGTATACTGTCAGTCCCCTGCAGTGAACAGGGAGCAGAAAGGCTGATATATCTGAACAAACGGAGCTGCCTTGCAGAATAACAAGCAGATGGGTAGATTGCTACACAGGTCTCACTGCTACAGCGGCTTCCCTTTCATTTATTTAGCTATTTTTACTCTCAATTACATCTGTGATACCACCATTTTTCACGTCTGTTTTTCTGCCAATACAAGGCATGTATGATATTGCTCTTTCTCAAACTGAGAGTAGTGCTGAAAACCTTTCTTTCATGCAGCAGAATACGCAGAATTCTTCAAAGGTCCTTTAGTGAGACAGCTCGAGTGATCTGAGATTCTAGGGCACACAGAGCACTCAAGGACACAGGTTGAAATTCTGGTCTTGGCCTTGAGCTTTGTTTTTACATGTTCTTGTAATCTGTTTTCTCTGCTGCCTTCCAGTTTTGAAGTTGTTGATACAAGATGATCACGCTTCCCACAGTCTTTCTGTAGTCCCCAAAACTGCCAGACTTACCATGAAGAAAGAAGTGCAGGCAAAACCAAACAGGCCAAAAAAATCCAAACAGCAAATCCAAAAATCCAAAATCCAAAACTTTGAGATTCTGATGTTTCCTGTAATGGCAGTTGTAGGGCTGGGCCGGTTTTTGAAAAGATCTTCCAGGAGTCTTCCAGTTTAGCATGGTGGTCCCTGCAGACCACTGCAGAGCCCAGAGTCGTGGTTGCCTACGTTTGCCTTGACTGTGGTGTATGTTTGTTTTGTTTGCACTGGTCGTGCACCAGTTTGGCTGGGAGTTGCCTCTGCTACAGAAAACACTGCGTAGCTGTGCAGTCAGGAGTTTTGGTTTACTGAGAAGGAAGCACGGCTTCTGCTAGCCTTTGGTCCCTCTCTACTAGGCCACCTGGGATAAAGGTCACAAGTGAATGTGAATCCCCTGTGAAATTTGGACTAAATTATTAAAACCTGGCAGCTGCATTCATCAGCATATAATTAATGGGAGGTTTGTAAAAGGCTTTTACGTGAACATAAGGGTGATTACTTTTCCTTTGACTTGTAAATAAACACGCACGTTGCTCTGACTTACAACACAGCTATTCCTGGTTCTTACTTGTTATTATATCTCATTACATCTTGTACTTTATTTTACATTTCTTGAACTTCTAGCTTTTTCAGGGGAAAGCAAGCATTTGTGAATCATTATTGACATATTTCAAAGTAAGCTCTTATCTTCTCATTGATTCTTTGAATCCTCTTTTTTTTGTCTATGGAAAAAGAACATTAGTCCCAGTTCCTAAAGGATATAACCAAGATAGCAAAGGCACACATTTATCTGCTGTTCATCTATTCAAAACTCGAATCCTAAATATAAATACTAATCTGTTAGTTATTTGCATGCATGAAAGATGGTGAGTACATCTGCACAAAGCTCTTTTTTTCCTTTTTTTCCCTTTTTTCTTTTCACACTTGCATTGCGGAATTGCTCTGTGATGCTGAGTTACCATGAATCAGAAAAGGAATAAAATAATCCACACTTTTTTTGTCAGCAAGAACAGTAACATCTGGAAAAATCTTAAATCATTTATACCAACTGTACACCAATTTTTAAAATCTGATTGTATTACTGATTTATAGTGTTTTATGTTTTCAGTTCGGAATTGGCTTTTTCAGCCTGGAGGGTACATGTTTTTGTGCATTTCCCTTTCATTGTTTTTGCGGGGCTAGGACACTCACAGCACCAGGACTTTAAAAAGTAAAAAAAATTGCCACAAATTTAATAATTTTCACTTTTTAAAGGCTCAACTTTTCTAAGAGAAAATTATTTCTTGAAAAGATTCTTGACAGATATTTCAGTGATATGCAGGTGGTGTGTATAGCACGAACGTAATTAACTTGTTGTAGGTATACCTGAAAGCTAAATTGTTGCCTAAGACACTTATTCTGACAAACCTCAGCCTCATAATCTAGATTGTTATTGGTTACAAACACAAATTGAAAGAATGATTGCTTGACCCTGGTGTGCTGGAGCCTAAGAAGCAGTTAAAAGCCTTGTGAACTTGATGTTAAAAATTCTTTAGAATATATATTTGGTCTTGCATCAAGATGACTAAGCCTGTGTGAGCCATGACACAGGGGACTGCTTTCTGTGAAAGGACATGCAGACTATCAAATTAAAAGCAGATAAATTATAGCAGTATTTTATACCAGTTATGCCATGAAATAAGAGACCAAGGCCACTATGTAAGATAGCTGTAGTGTATGGTACAGGTATTGAAGCACCAAAGCCACAGTAGAGTTTGATTACTTATAGAAAATAGACAATTTGCAAGGATTGCTAATGCCATCTTGCTTTGGGAAAATAATGAAAGCATAGTCCCAGTACTAAGTGAACAGCTCTAGGCATGACCCTGGAGGGTCCAGGAAGGAGTCAAATTAGCCTAAGTAGAGAGCTGTCAGTCAGCAGCAGGAGGCATGTCATTTGGGAGGAGACAGAGAAACTGGGTCAGTAGCTGATTGGAGGAGGGTGAACTTGAAACCAATCCAAGTAGGGCACGTAGAATAAACAATGTACTAGAAGAGTATAAAGCACCGTGATAAGAGAGAGAAGCTACGCACTTTTAATTTGGTGCTTGCTACGCAGTTGCATTTCAATAAAGGCTTTGTGTGCACACAAGCTGTTTTGTCGCGCTGTCTGTCCCGACCGTTCGCGACAAACAGCAGTCAGTTAGTTGCAGACTCTGAGCAAGAAAAAGGTCTAAGTTGACTCTGTAGATTTTTTAGCCAGCTTTTACATGATATGAAAATTATAAACTCATAGAAGTGTTTTGTGGATTAGCGTAGAACACCCTGACATTCTTCAGTTATCTCCCTTTTGGTAGATAAAGAGTTGTCTATTCTGCTGCTATTAGTGATTGCTCTTTTAGGTGTGGAGAATTTCTTAAAAAGCTCTCAATTCTGTACTGTGGGGAAGAATAAAAATTATAGTGGGATTTACAAAGTACCTGTTCTGTTGAAACCAGCTATTACCTTCGTTTCAGTGTCTTAGTTTCTAGAAGAGATGACCGTTGCAAATGAAGAAATAAGGAAATACACAAGAGAAGAGGAAGTAAATGATTTATAGTGGAGCACGCATCTTCAAAATTTTAAAGTGTCTTTATTTGTTATCTTCTTCAGTCTCTCAAGGGACAGACAGTTTAATTGCGGCTTGTTTTTCTTTTTAGATTTAATGAAAGCTGGAGACTGCATGGTGAAATACATGATTTCAATAACAATATCAAGGCACTGTAAAGTGCTAAAAGAGTACCTTGTGCTATTTATTTAGATATCACGCATGCTTTAATTTGACTGGGCTTTCCGGAGTATTGTTGCATCCACACATTCAGATGTCAGTGGAAGAATCACCGCAAGGAGGCACCTGGGCTCTCCATGACGTCTCAGGCCTGAAGCTGTCCCTTCCTGCGGCACAGCTGGGGCAGGGTAGATGTTCCACTACTAAATCTTGCACACACAGAACAACTGATTTCTCTCCCACAACATTTCTTCATCTCCCACAGTGCAAAATGGTGACTACTGACACAGAATGATAACACAGTAGTGCTAATTCTTGCTTTTTTCTTCCCATCTGTGTCAGCCTCCAATCTTCATGGTTTTTCTTTTGTTGCTCATTGAAGAACTAGCTAGAAAATGAAGCCCAGATAATTCCCCCAGCCCCTTTTAATTGTTGCAAGGTTCCATCTTTTGACTTACTTCATACCTTCACTCCTGCTCTACTAGTCCACTGACAATGTGGAAGTGAAGTTTTGTTTCCCTTCTACTGTCAATCAACTCCAGCCTGATTATTTATAATTCTGTCTTTACTCCAGATTTTTGCACTCATCTCTAAACAAAATCTGTACCTTTTTAAATATTGTCTTACGTTTGGAGACTATTTTTTCAGGTTGAGCTTGGTAAGCCATTGTGCTTTTGTAACTGATGTTCCTTCTTAACACTTAACAACTTTCAAGAAGTCACAAGAGGTGAGAGTCTACAAATAAACCCTTTAGTTTTGGTTGAACCTTCATGTGCTTGCATGGCAGCAGAAGCCAAAGTTCTATCTTGTCCTGGTCTATCTTTCTTTCTCACGCTAACTACATCCCTTTGAACAGCTGGCAATGAGCTCTTTGAGGCAGTGCTTGTGGCACACCTGAAAAACATAACTGCATAACTGCATATAAGATTTGGTGTACTAACTGTAAGAGTGTTTATTTTAAATCAAAATAAATGAAGAAGAAAAGAAAGCAGCTGCATTTATTGTGTAACTGGTGCAAAAGAGAGATTCTTGGGGAGTGCTGAATCTGTATGACACCATTTGCACGGTAACCATGTAGTTGTTTTCTGTGAGAAAGGCCTTGTCTACCTGGATAATGTTTTTGCCCCTGATTTGGTGTCACTCTTAAACAATCCGATTTCTGAATGTCCTGGATTCAACAGGATGTTTCTCACTCAGCTGCATGATTGTTATACTCATTAGACTCCACACTGAGAGGCAGCCTGGGATAGGGATAGAACACGGTTTAGCAGAAATTCAGAGGTGCTTGTGGGATGGCTTCAAAAAACAAAAGTATTCTGAAGCAGAAACAACACAATATCATATGCCAGCTATGAATGTTTGTGTGGTGTGGTGGAGAGTAGAAGCAATGTGATAATGGGCTGTAAAGTAGGCAGTGGTATTTTTAACAAGTGGTTAGTCCTAGAACTCTCTTCATGCACTAGTGGAAAGAAGTGGTGTCAAGCTGATGAGATTTTCTGATGTTTTTTCATGTCATTAAGCCTTGATTCACATCCACTGAACTTATTAAATACACACTAATTTCTGCTTGGTCCCACGCGTGGGTGGCTTGGGGGAATACAGGAAACTCTCTTTGCTTATTCTTTTTTTGCCCCTTCTTTTCTCCCTCGAAGAGCCACACATTGCTCTCTAGCATTTCTGCCCTGAAGAGGAGCGCTCCTCTCCTCTCACCTGTAATTTCTTGGCCAGTTGATGAGCTATATGAAGAGTACTCCAAGCCATTCACCGTTTGCAGCTCCTCCATCTGCCAGGAATGTTTTCTGCCCAACTTGTACATGATATCTCTCAGCATAGGCCTGTATGAACTCTTAACAGTCTGTCTGTGCAAGGATGATATATTCTAATTTCTCCACAGTGGTGTGCTTTTATAGCTGTGCTGTGGCAAAATGCTAGCCGGGATCAAGTGGTCCTTACCCTTGACATAGCTAGGTGGAGTTAATATATCGTCTTCTCAGCAATGGCTGGCCTCAGCCAGCTCTGTTAAGATGATATCTATATAGCTGGCTTTCTTACAGTGTGTTCTAGCTAAATTAGGTTGTCAAATTGCCAACTTTTTTCTGGCAGTGCAAACTCAGTGTACTGACAGTAGAACTCTATCAGTTGGAGTGGGGGTGGTGAAGGTAGAAGCTCATGTCCTTAGGAACGGAGTAGGAAGTGTCCCATCTAATTGTGTGTTGAAGGGTGGGTAGGTTTGGGGTTTTTTTGGTTGGTTGGTTGGTTTTTTCTTTCTTTTTTCTTTTTTATTTCCCTCCCCCTGAGCTGATGCTGGTTTCATGAATATTTTCTAGTGATTTCTGTTTCTGTATATATTTGCTAGGAAATCCTGGCAGGTGCTCTGCATGGGGACAGAGACTTCCTGGATAATTTGATTTTGATTCTGGAGAAGTTACATGCCAAGAATGTGTTTGTGGGCATTTGTCTAGCATCTTTTTTATCTCCTGAAAAGGGTCTAAAAAAAAAATCTTCTTTGTCCCTGTATATGTTTAATTTTCTTCTACTAAATTTTATCCTCTTTGTGGAAGAAATTCCTTTTTTGGTTTTGCATTTGTACAATACCTACTATGGCGACCTGCTGATCTCTCAGTAGGATACTGTGGCAGTACTCCTAATGCTTATAAAAATAATAGTGAGTTGTAAGGAACGTGAACAATTCTTTTAAAATTGTCTGCGTTGCTGCATAGAAGAGGAAGTCCACAGAAGGAAAAGTCCCCTTGACTGAACCTTACAACTCTTTTTAACATGCGATAAATCATTCTTTTCTTGGATTAACCTCTCACTGGTGTTTTGAAGTTCTTGTTTTAAATAAGCAACTGTGATCATAGATCTCATGATGCTTAGCAAATTTAGCAATAGCAGAGTTACTGGTATGGTCAAGATTGTCTTGCTCCATGTGTATTTTACAGCATTAGCAGTGCTAAAACTAAGACACTGATGCTATGAGTGCTGTGCACATCTTCAGTAAGATGTGGTGCACATTCTTAAAAAGTGCGTTCTTAGAAGGCAAACAAAGGCTGAGATTAAGAGCTATTTGTGTGACTTTAAAGGAATTTTTGGGGGTTTTATCGTTTTGGTGTTATGTTGTTTGTTGGTTTGTTTGTTTCCCCTCTGAAACAATGTGTTCAAGGTCATTTCAGGAATGTCTTACACAGTCAGAAATGGAGTGCAACTCTTCAAGTCTTATGTAACTGTTTGAAAAAAAGACATTTTTTATTTATGAGAATTCTCTTTTGGTCGTTTGTCATATTGGAAAGTTGTGTGATGGTCGAGGAATTGAATGTGTTTCACTTTCTCAGCTGGTGCTCGCAGGTTTTTTTTGAATGATCTTTCTTAATTCCTCTTCTTTCAGTGTTGTTTCTTGTGCTGAAAGTGTAACCAATTATGCAGTAAGATTATACATTTTGGAGTACCTGACTTACTAAAAAGGTGAAAAATTTTGTGAAACAACTGTTTCCCAGAGAAAGAATAATGTTGTGCACCTGCATTAAAAAAAAAAAACAAACCCACAAAACTGATTAAGCAGTACAAGATATGAAGATTTGGGTTACAGGAACATAAAGTAAATTGTTTGCGTAAGGTATTTGCTAATGGTACTTTATTTTTAACATGTGAGTTCCTTGCTGTTTCTAGTCCAAGATCATATAAAAGGCGTAGAAAAAAATAGCACAAACCACCTGTGGAAATTCGTGCCTGATAGCTGAATGCAGTATCAAAAACATGACTTAAAATGTGATATTTTTAAACAATTGCCTTCAGTCGTATCTTAAGAAGCCGTTTTTAGAAAGTCATTCCCATTTAACTACTTTTGGGTATTGCAGATTGTTACCTAAGGAAAAAATGTGTAAGATTTCTTGCTGATGAGCCAAAGAATGTGAGTAAGATAGCTGGCAGATGGCTTACAGATATCGTTCTGAAATATCTTATACTGACAAAGAACTGTGGTGTGTATAATTAGCACTCTGCAGACAGTATGTAAAATGAGCTGCACTTAGTACAGAAATTCTTTTTTTTTTTTTTGACAGACTATTTTTGAGAGTCACTTTTGAAAACATGGCTTGTAGTGGTGCTCTGGATAGACCTAGATGTAGCTGAGAATATATTTCCAGTCTTGTTCCGTGAGAACAGCTCTATGACTTTGGGGTTCTGGTCCATGTGCAAAGCGTGCTGCCACAATATCAGTAATAATGACACATAGGTAGATCATATTAGACTAATATGAAGTTTGCAGACTTGTAAAGAGGGGAAGTCGAAACAAGACACAATGGAATAATTTTGCTTTTTTTTATCTGAATTCAGTGAATTATCAGGTATTTTTAAGGATGCAATGCATTCGCAGTCCACACATTCCTTCCAGCACAAATTACTGTACTAGCACTTTTATACTAGACCTAATGCTGATCTCTGCTGGTGTTTTTTTACCCAGATGTTGGCAAAAGCAACTAGCAAAGAACAGACTTCGATGAGCTCTTACTATAATGATGTCGCTACTGCCATTTATTTGTCTAATCGTATCACTTAGGAGCCTTCATCTCTGATCAGTTCCCCCTGTATTTGGAACTATAGAAACACAAAACCCCATAATCTTTTCCTTTAAGGAATTTTCTCCTTAGTGTAGACTAGAGGCTTCAGGTGAGCAGAGTGTAAGGAAGCAGGAAAATGGTATTTTGTCGTCTTAGCATATAACTTATTTTGGTGTCCCGGGTTCAACATGGAGGAACCGG
>NW_010408714.1:60168-64263 GCF_000710305.1 Buceros rhinoceros silvestris | reverse complement strand
ACATTGGTAATCAACTGTCTCTGGGCCTGCACAACTGGCAAAAAATACCAGAATATGACAACATTCAAGGTGGGCCAGAATGGGAAAATATCTAACAAAAGTGTAAAAAGGAAGTTAAGAGTTATGGAGACCTTACAGTCTCATGTATGAAGCACTTAACATCTGTCTATTCATAAAATCAGAAATAGTAGATGATTCCTTATCTTTCATGAGTTTCATCTTCCTGCTACTAAATAGTTCTAGGTTACCAGGAAGATTAAACAAATCAAAGATATATTTTATTTATAAAATATTTTTCAGCATATGAACTGGTAAAGCACTGACTAAAGCTGTATTCAAGTCTTTATTTGTTAAACATAGTTGTCTCCAGATGTGTAGTGACTCAACGTTCTCAGGCTTCTGCATTTTAGCATGTTGTATGTTGTCTTTAAAGCCTTTGGCTGGCAGAATCTTTTTATTACCAAAAAGTCTTGGTTTGCCTCTGTGGAAAAGTAGATTTTCAGACATTGTGATTACAAAAGAGTATTTTGGGAACATAACTCTATGCTTTTAAATAGCAGAAGACATGGCGTAGCTATACAGCATTTATTGTATATTAAAAATCACAATTTTAAGTGACTATCAAAACCTTGATTTATGATTTAGAAATGCATGATACCGGCAGAATTTTCTTCTAAGTCCGTCAATGATATAATGGTTGAATCTTTTATTCATAACATTCCTGACTTTATACGAATTGTTTCACTTCATAGCAGAAGAGTAATGTATGGAATGCAAACTTCTTAACACTGAGAGAGCTCTAGCAGATTAGTAATTAATAAGCTTGATGCTACATCTCAATGGCAAAATTCCTGTTAATTTCAATGAGAGCATGATCAGGCTCAAGGTCATCTGAATCTTCTGTGAATGTAAAGGCTATTTCTTTCAGCTACTTTTGGACACTAATAAGGTTTATTTTAATCGAACTTATTACATCCTTACTGAAAGCAGAATTTGACCTCAGCTGAAAAGATTGCCCCCTTCTTTCACTTTGTTTTGAAAACCAGCTACATTTTCATAATAGTGTCCGGGTATGCACACAAATCTCATTACCCAATAATAGGATTTGTCTACATACCTCCTGCTTGGTCTTTTGGAAATGTACATGTCCCTCAGCATGGGTCATTTTTTTTTTCTCCTTGTTTCCATTTACATCTGTCCACATGAGTACAATAGATTATATTCTATGTAACAGTTTTAGTCAAGGAAATGTAGCTAAGTATACAATCAAGGGGGAGGCGGAGATATTCTTAAAGGACAAAATCAACTTCGGAAGCTAAACTCTCACTTTTGCAGAAATGATTGAGACCCTTCAGAGTAAAAATAAGCGAGAGAGGTGAAGCAAAATTTCATGGAGTAGCTCAAATATAGCAGCAAAATGCAAAGCAATGTTTAATTATAGACTGCAGTCCAGATATCCTATGATTGGATTCATCGGCAACAGTGAAGTTGTCATATGGAAACCTGAGATACCAACATTTTAGACTGGGGATATGAATGATGGTTTAGGTTGATCCTTATTTTCTTCTGAACTGGCTCTGCTCTGCATTTCTTTCAAAGCAGTAAAGGAAAAGAATTGGAAATCTCTTTAAGCTTGAGTGCCTTGCTTTTGTCACTAGTTCTATACCTGTTCTGAATAAACTTGTTATAGAAGCTGAGTTAAGATTTTTATTCAGAATGTAGAACAATAAATTTTGGAAAAACCCTCATAGAAAGGTTTGGAGGAAAAAAACCCCAAGCAACCCCTCCTAACTGTTAGAAGTAAACCACAGGAAGCAATATGGAATAGAGAAAAAGATAAACTGAACAGCAAAACATATCCTGATCATTCCCATGTTTTGTGAAACTCTGGCAAAGCTCATCGCTTGTAACAAGAGTGAAAAACAGCTAGAAATTTTGGCTGCCCATAGAAGTTTGTCCTTTGTTTTATTTCTTTTGTTTCTTTATCACTCCATCAGTCTCTCATTTTATGTTTCTTTCTTCCTCTCTATAAAAATAGTTCCTTAATTAATATAAAGAAGCATTTCCCAGTTACAAGTCATACTTAATTCACCTTTTGCTTAATTAACCTTCTGAAAAGTTAAGGTCCATCTACCCTGCCAGTTGAAAAGTATGAATAAAATGTAAGGTCATTATTTGGATATGAGGTTTTGCTCTGTGTGCATGTGTTATGCACTTGATGCAAAAGGCTAAATTTTCATTTTTTCCTGAATATAGGCAAGTGTCCTAAGTCTTGTTGCTATGCAGTTTAGCCATAGCAACAAATACAAAAGCCAATGTCTTGTTATTTCTGTTTTCCCTTCCAGACATTTTGCCTAGTAAAGATGACATGCTAGATACAGCACTGTCAAAATAAGTGCGGTATATCCTGTGAGAGATGTCAAACATCTCATCTTTTGAAAGATTATATTGCGCGAAATTGCTAAGCAAGAAGGTGGAAAGGTTGTAATCAAGCTATCCACATCCTTCTGATGTGCAGCTAAGGAAGTTAAAAAGTAATTACTGTAAAAGAAGTCGGGTTTTTAGTTATATATTTATTGGATATAAAAACTGCCATGATATATTTTGTTCTTTACCAAAATAATAATTTTTATATAATCAGACAAAAGTTAGGAGTGAACACCTAGTCTTCAACACTTACAAGAGATTTGTGATATATGTGATGCATCTTTGCTTCACAAAATATTTTATCTCTCTTCTCCAGTCAATGATAGTTTACAAACAATATTTTACTGAGCTTAACTAAATCTGCACGGAACTTGTGGGAAAATATCTCAGTCTGTTGCAGATGCATAAAGGATTTTCTTATGGCTGAGGTGAGGAGTGTGAGGAAAGACAAATAGTTTATTGGGCAGATTCTTCTACATCTTCCAACGAGTCTCAGCAAGCCATGTAAAAGTAACTTGCAATGTAAGAGAGAACGTTGACTTCCTGCCTTTCTCAGACTTTAAATGGGACTTAGATGCCTAACTGTAATTTCTGTTATGATAAATTTTACTAGTTGCCTAGACAATCAGTTTTTCCCACTTGTAAAATATGGAAATGATGAGGACAACTCTGGAAATTTTAATTTCTAATATCCAAAGATATGCTGTCAAATTTGGATACAAAAGGTCAAAGAACTTGGTGGCTATTTTAGTAATACTGGTTTATTTAGTTCTGCTAATTTACCTAACCAAGCATTTGAGACATTTCCATGAATATTAATAATTTAGGATATACCTATGTATACGACTTTATTTGTTTTAAAAAAAATCTTTATTTCAAATATCTTAATAATAAATATAGTGGCACGTCCATAATCTAACAAAAATATATCATTGCAAACACTACTTGGTGTCCTTTGTCTATGGTGGACTCCAGGTTTTAAATTCATCTAGCACTTACAACCACTTCACATAAATTAACCAAAACCTAAAAATTTTGTCCTCTTTATGCCCAACAGACAAAACTCCTGTCTCACCTGGAAGTACATATTATATTAACCTGCAGCAAAGATAATCTCTTCAGAAGTTCAGGGGAATAACCGAAGTCCCCTAATTTCCAGTGTGCTGTTGCCTCCACATTCAAACAACCTTTGTAGGGGCACTCTTGTTTTTTCAAGAACTGGGATCTTACTCCCAGTCTCTCCACCATTTCTTTGAAATTGTGGGAGATGCTAACAGTGACAGACCATAGAGAATGGAAAGAAATACCATTTCAACGACAGAATAGGAAAAGAGAAACAGCTTTTTGTTTATCTTTTAATGTCTCTTTCCTTATTTGATCAAATTTTAAAGTCTATTATTTATTCATATTTTTTTCTTGATCAATCCCAGGACTTCAAAATGTGATTGCTCTCCAGCTTTCAATGTGGAAATCAGTGAGCAATTATTTTAAGGAATATAATTTATGTATATCCACAAATGATGTAAATGGAAAGTTTTTGAAAGGAAAGCAAGCCATTGGCTTTTTCTTAGAGTCTAGGTTGAAAAAAATGGCCACAATTTTTTGATGTGTTATGAACTCCATTTATACAGCCATACGTAACGAAATCTATACCCATCCCCCACTCTT
>NW_010408714.1:43796-60074 GCF_000710305.1 Buceros rhinoceros silvestris | reverse complement strand
CCATCAAAAGAGAGTAAAACTTTCAAAATGAACAAGGGAAGTGATCCAATCTGCCCTCCAGTCTAACAGTTGTAGGAAAAACCCTGATTGCAAAACCTGCACAAAATTCCTCCCTGGGTGTCTGTCTTTCCAATCCACCTCAGATTACACAGGCAGGCTTGTCTTTTTTCTCCCACCCACTAGTTCATCTTTGCAAGTGATACTCTCTGTCTGGTGGAATAGTGTGCACTGCAGGCAGCCTTGCAAAATCCTGAGCTTACTAGAATAGGTTGAGCACACGGCTTCACAAAATTGCTGGTTGTCTTGATCTTGCTTGCCTGAATGCAATAAGGAAGGCTAAGGCACACTTGGAATTAAATTAAATCAGTAGCAAAAGGCAGACTAGGAAAAATGTGGGTCCACTGCTGAATGAGGTGCGTGCCCTGGCAATGGAGGACGCAGAGAAGGCAGAGTTACTGAACGCAGTCTTTGCTTCAGTCTTTTCTACAGAGGCCAGCCCTCAGGAATTTCAGTCCCTGCAGGTACAAATGAAAGTCTGGAAAAAGGAAGACTTTTCCTTGGTCAGGTTGGACATCCATGGGCCCCGATGGGATGCACCCACAAGTGCTGAGGGAGCTGGCAGATGTTATTCCTATTCATCTTTGAAAGGTCATGGAGAAGAGGTGCCTGAGGACTGGAGGAAACCCAAAGTCACTTCAGTGTTCATAAAAGGACAAGAAGGAGGACTCAGGAAACTAATGGCCTCACCTCCTCACCCTGGAAAGGTGATGGAAGAGCTCATTCTGGATGTCATCTCTAAGCGCGTGGAGGGAAAGAAGTTTATAATTACCTTGTATTGCTGAGGCAGTATAAAGGAGACAGAAATTGCCATTTTCCTCATCTGTCTCTCTGCTGTTTTCTCAATTCCCAGTATCTCATCAGTTCCTCCTTCATATGACTCTGCTTTCTACTGGTATTTTCTACCTTTACACTTACTATATTTCTTACTTTTCCTCATTGCTTCTTGATTCATGCAGGTCTTCATCCTCTTTATCTGAGTGATGTTGTTTACAACTTTTCTTTACAAATCAAAGTATGTTTATCTCAGTTTACAATGTTTTTTTCTCTTCTGTTTATGGGTAGTACCTCTGGCATATTCAATTGAAAAACAGAAACCACAGTAACAAAACACACTCCCCAAGACTTTTCCCCACACCTATTTAAAAAAAAAAAAATCTAAATTTCGTATAATATCAAATCCAGCACTTCAAGTTTTTCCTTGTCTCTACAGAAAGCAGAATACAGTGAAGTGGAGAGAAAGCGTAAAAGAGATGTAACTGGCCAATAATATCCAATGATAAACAGTTTTGCTTGCATCTGGAAATGTTTCAATACAGTTGTTTCTTATCTAAAGATAATTTAGAGTTTCTTTTTTTATTCTAAACATTTTTCCATGATGTGAAATAAGTTGTAAGAGAAGGATGTTTCTAAGAGGAAGGAAATTACCAGCCAGCCAGATCAAACAGAAATGGCTCATTCGAGTCAAGCAGTCCTTTAGACTAAAAGTGACTTTAAAGTTACCCATGCTCCCAGACCACAAGAATTTATTTTATTTATAAAAACCTTCAGTTTATATACTCTCCAAGAAAAATTTAAAAGCCAAGTTCAGCAACTTCTAATCATACAACATTCAGTCTTTCTAAAGCCTGTATTTCTTCTGGGATAGATTTGGAATTCTGTACCTTATAGAAAGGTTCCCCTGTAAAACCACTGAAATTCTCCAAAATTAAAGCACAACTTTTTGTTATCTCAGTAGAATCTTGCTATTGAAATATAAGATACAACTAAGACATACAATATAAAAAATGATTGTTTAAAAAACCCACTATAGGTAAATGAATTTCAGCATTGAAATATGAAATTAAAATCTACATTTACACTGATAGAAAGCACAACATTTCTTTCTTTTTGGTAATTTCTGCTTTGTCCCATAAAATCCTTCAACAATCTTTGCCACTTTTGCCACTTTAAATTTCTTCTTCTGTATTAGGAAAACTCTGCTTGCACTGCAGGACCCAGGTTTATAAAAACAGGTAGAAATGCGGCCAGTCTTAGCTGCATGATGTGTGTAAGATTAGGTAAACTCTTCATCACCCAGACGAGATGACAGTAAACTCCATCTTCCTACTTTTATCAGTGATCATAAAATATAGCATACTTTATTGCCTTCCTTTTTTCATCCTCACTCACTTATTTTTATTATTATAAGCGCATTGAAGTTCCTCATAGCAGTCTTTGGTCTAATGACTTTCTTCACAAAATAAGAGAAATACAAACAATATATTTGTTGAAAGAAAAGAACAAAATAGAAGCGGAACTATTACTTCCTTTTTCTCAACAACTCCCTTTCCTGACATTTGCCCAAGCAATTGAAATTTAAATCTCCTAAGAATATGAAGATATCAAGTTTATTTATCTATAAACTTACTATTGATGTGTTTTATATATATACACGCACACATTCGTATATATATATTTAAATAAAACACCGTATTATACTACCCTATATTCCGTTAAATGGAAGGGTTATAAAGGGTAGTCAGGCTCAGGAGGACATGCGGGGATCCTGCCACCACGGATACCTTGAAGAATTTTGCATATGAGACCTTATGCTTGCTTGTACATTTGTCTTCACTAACACACGATGAACACAGGTTTCCTTAAATGCAGCACACAGACATATTCTGTACCATCCACTTGGATGTGGCATCTAAAACCCCAAAACTCCCTTTGCAAGAACTATGATTGATACAAATAGCCTTTTGAAAGACCATCAGAAGCTCCTGCTTGACACAAAACCTGGAGGCTATCTGTGGAACAGAACAAAATGAAAAGAGGGAGACACAAAAAAGGAAAGGTTTTTGCCAAACAGATGAGACTGGCAGTTATCCTAAAAAAGCTGGGTTATGGCTCTACTCAGTACTACAAATTTTTAAAAACTGCCTAAGGCCTCAACCAAGAATGTTTTTGTCAGGGTTTTTTGTTATTGTTGTTGTTTGTTTGCTTTTTTCCAGTTTGGGTTTGGTTTTTTTTTTTCTCCTGTGTAGGTATAGAAAAAGAGATGCAAAAATAAGGAAATAAGAGGGACAATCAAAATTTCTTTCTAAATGCTTTTTAATATCTTCCTTTGACAGATTCTTCTTCTGTAATAGTTACAACGCGAGAGTTAAATCCTGAAGTCCTTATATGCAAACTTTCAGTCATACAAGGGAGTCTGTGAAGAAAGAACTCCTGTATCCTCAACAGGACATATAGCTCCAAAACTTTTTCTTTTGCAGAATTAGCAATTTAGATTTATAACAAGACCTCTATACTTAAAATGGAATTGATGTTGTGAAGTCCATGACTGCAACCCCTACTTAGCTCCTTATCCTCTGGAGTCTGTACGTGCTTATCTCTCCAATGGTGAAAGTCTGCCTAACATTTTGCTTTTGGGCTTATCTAGAACTGCTACCATCTTGACAGCGCACACTCTCTCTGCACTTACCTCCTAGCTTAGATAATCTTCTTCTCAGCCCTGAGAGAATAATTTTTATAGGTATATTTGTATGATAGAGCAATAGACAGATGACAGCAGATAAAGACAGATAGAAAAAAAGAGCCTGCATTCACTCTGCTATCCAAAAGCAGACACCAAAATAATTTCATTCTAGTCAGTGAAATCTTCTGGAAAGAGATCTGTGTCCTAATCCCTGCACAAAAGAGAGTTAATTAATTCCAAATGAAGCAGTCATTGGTTAAAATCTTTAAAGAGGTTTTCCCCTCTTGGATCCATGCTCTTGCCTCTATAAAATACAGAGATTGTCTTTGGAGCAGGGTTCGCAAGTCAGGTCCTCCATCCTGTGCAAACTAAGGAATAATGCTTTCTAGCCACCCAGATGAAAAGTCTATTTCAAACTCAGTGTCCTCTGAAATTTAAATTTTGTGCAGAATCTAATCCTAGGTATATAAACATTCTACAGACCCATTCCTCTTCTCTCCACATCCCCACCCTGCCTCCCTCCCTCAGTTCAAGGAGTGCACTTTATTTATTTATTTATTTCCTTTGGCAATGGGTCACACAATTTCTTAAAAAGAAGGGAGGCTTGTGACGGAACCACACAGCGGGTGTTGGCTTCCAGTTTCCAAGTTTTGGAAACCGTTTTAACCACTGAATTTGTATATAGATCAGGATATTGCTGTCTGCTCTTCCAATTTTTCTTAAAGGAGTAAAAGTGGCTAGTGCTCCACCCTAGAAGAGTTCCGGGCTACGCCAGTTAGTTAATAGACAAATTCCTACAGACCAGAGGCAGAGATAAGCTCCTCAGAGTACTGGGATTTTAAACCAAAACTAAATTACAGTGCTTCAGATTGTTGAATGGCACAGGTTTCCACAAACATGTGATTAAATGTTATGTGTCATATATAAAGTATATTTAAAGTTAGTAAATCTTTACAGAACTGGTTTATAAATAAACAAATATGATTCAGTGCAATCATACCTACTTTAAAATTGGTACCTGATCATTTGTCTTCTGTAGGACTATACAGATAGCCATTTAAATAATTAAATATGTGTGTGTATTCACATCTAAGCAGCATAGAGATTTTGTTTCCCTCCATGTCTTTTATGCCCCTGACATATATGTTAGGCATCTTTTTTATGCCTTTTAAGAAGACATTTTTGGCAACTTTTATAATGGTAAAATACAGATGTAGAATAATGCTACTATACCTCACTGATTGTTGAAAAGATTATTTTAGTTAATGCAGATGCAATGTTTAGACATTTGTACATGCTAACAGTTATGCCTGGTGACAGTTTGATGAGAATTCTTATATGAGATCTTCCTGATGTTCCCAAGATCTCCAGACACTACAAGCTGAAGTGGAATCCATTTAACAGAGAATTTCCTTTTGTACACAACAGTTTTGCTTAAGTTCGAATCCAAAGCTCATTAAAGTAAATAATAATGTTTCCATTGATTTTCTTGGGCTTTGACTCCAGCTTCATGAATAGTGTTTAATTATAAATGAACATTTCAGCTCTTTTTGCATATTCACCCAGTCTGGAAGATCACTGTGTCTGCTGCTTCTTAATTTGCTAGCCAGGAAACCAGCAGTCGCCAACAGTGTCCTACTTACCCTCCAAATGAAGAAGATACAGTGCCTGCTGGAATTCACAGCTGCTGCTTCTTCTCTAGCTCCTCATTTCCTAACTCAGCCCGTGTTGAAAATGACAAAGGAAGAGGAGGGGGAAGGGAGAAATGGCTTTGTAAGAGATATTAAATCTCAGGCATATGCCAATGTTTCTGCGCTGTCTGTAAAGGACTAGTCAGAATGAGTCCTGCTGGTTTTGTTTTCTGTCCAGGAGTTAAAAATCTGCTCAACTTCGTAGTACAGACTGGAAAGCTTAGGAACTAGCAAACAAATAGCATTTACTGTAACAGTACTCAGATATATAATCAATGGACCTATGATTCCGGGAAAACCATGAAAAGACCTGCAGGACCTCTGAGGTCGATATAAATGTCTAAATATATATATCAACATAGACGTACATTAACATATGACACAAGAGGACTGACATTCTCTTCTGGGTGCTCTGCTTTCTTTTCTACGCATCCACATTAATCAAGCTGGAAAAGAAATTCCACTTTAGTGGCAACTCATGTACATTTGGGTACTGGAAAAAAACTGTCTCGTCTCGGGTCGCATAAGATATGTACGTTTTCAGAACAAATTAAACTTAAGTATTCTATCTCCACACCTTGCTGCACTAACTATTCAGTCAAATTAAAAATAATTGTGCTGAAAGTATGAGGCAGAAGTGAAGAAGAAAGGACTTGATGATTCCTCAGGAAGATCTTTATGCTGAAGACAGTCAGCATAGACTGCCATTTTAGGAAAGTCTCCTGAAACTCAGTGAGGAAAGTCAAGGCTAATTTTGCAGATAAATATAGTGAAGTTCATAATTAATAACAAAAGTGGAAATCTTACAGATTTTACTCCTCAGTGATATTTTCCTGGGTATTTGAGATGATCATTCTGCATATCTGTGGTGTTGTCTCTGATCATTTATTTTGCTCAGTGATACCTTCCTCTAATGAACCTTCCATTCTATTTCTTCCTCTTCCATCTTCATTTCTTCTTCAGGTAATATCTGATAGTAAGTTATGATAATGTGATGGACAGAACAGTCTTTGCCTCCAGCACAATCTTTCTGCCTCTCCACTATTAAAATGAATGCAGATAGGCAGATAAACACACATGAAACACAGAAAAGGAGGGTGTACCTGTATGCACACAGAACCTCATCAATCCGTCTATACGGAACTTATAGAAAATAGGAACATCTACAAAAAAAATGCAAAACAAGAAAGCGAAAATAGATTTAAAGACTATTTTAAATAGCTGTTGCATGCAGGGCACACTTCATAAACTGCAGATAGGCTTCCTGAATAAAATATGAGGTCATGTAGCTCCATGACCATCTTGGTTAGTATAAAAAAATCTGAGGAAAATTTATAAATAGGCCATACACTATCTCCAAAAGAATAAACAAAATAGCCAGCAGTGACAGTATCTGCTTTTCATGTGTGCAAATACAAGGCATAACAATGTCAGCTCCTCATTTGCAAATTAAGATGTAAAGGAAATGTCTGTGACAGTACGTGCAACAGTTCATATTTGAAGTTTGGTACAGAGAACTGACAGCCACAGAGGAACTGCAGTCGCCTAATCCTTTCTTTTTGCCTTCCAGCTACTGGCGAGGAGGGTGGAATTTAATAAATATGTGATGAGAAAAGGCTGTGAAAGGCTGGCATATCTTCCCCCCTGCAAGAACTCATCTTCAGAGATAATTAACTAGGTGACAATATACAATGTGCCATTAAACAGAGCATTCAAATAATTTCTGGACTTAAGTACAATTTTAAGCTGCTTATCAGATTTTCGTTTCTGAATCCATTCAGCTGTCAGGCTTACATCCTGGCTCTTTATTGAAGCTCACATGGGAATCCAAACCTTCTAATTTTCTATACAGATTCATTTCAGAATCAATTAGAGCTGGTGGCAGCCTTGTCTCTGTGTGCTAAGGGGATTAGCTGGGCACTTGCTCAGCTGAAGCTACCTTACATTCAACCCTCTATCAAGAAAGAGTTGTTTTCCAGAGGATTCTATAACAATTGGAGCACTGAAATCAACAGATGGTAGATAATCACTGGAACAGTCTCCAGTTCTGTTATGAAAGCGAAAATGATATTTCGGACTGCCTCCTAGGTAAGGATCTTATGATGTACAAGGAAGAGAATATGAGAGAGAGAGAAAAGGAAGAAGAAAAAGAGATGAAGAAAAAGAAAAAGAGATAAGGAAAAAGAAAAAGAAAAAGAAAAGAAAAAGAAAAAGAAAAAGAAAAAGAAAAAGAAAAAGAAAAAGAAAAAGAAAAAGAAAAAGAAAAAGAAAAAGAAAAAGAAAAAGAAAAAGAAAAAAAAAGAAAAAGAAGAGGAGCCTCTTCTGACTGTCCCCCAGTTGTACAGACAAACACCCTCTCTAACTACCAGAAGAACTTCCAAGAACTTCTCCAGAAGAACTTCTCTTTTTATTCTTTTTACCTAAGTACTTCACGAGTCAGGTTTTGCTCCTGGTCTGAGGCATCTTTACACTCATATGTCATGAACTTCTCTATTTCTTGTCTTAGCAATTTCAGCTTGTCATCCCAAAAGACATTTCTTTCATCTTCTAGTAAACACTTCAGGACATAAACCCATGTGGAACAGTTGTCCACTCTTTTCTGTTTCCAAGCAGTCTAGTGACTCATGCTGTTGAGAAGGTACTTTGGTAGTTTGTATGCTGAAGTCTTCCTGCATAAAGCAGCATTAGTGAATGATAATTATGCACTGCAAAATTAGGAAGTTCTGTTTAATCCATTCTCAGTGCTTAATACTATAATATTCTTGCTTATGAGAAGGTGGCTTATACTCAGCCACTTCAAAAAAACATTAGCTGCTAATGTTTGGATTCAGGTTTCTGAGATTACTTGCAAACACTGACAACTTCACAAACAAATAAGCAGCCTAAGAACAATTGCCTTGTAACTGAAGTAACTTTACTAGCTTATACTTGAACAACATAGAAAACTTGACTATAGAAGTATAAAACCCTTATGATAATGTATTTCGTTTCAAAGCAAAAGCTATAAACAAGGAAGATGACATTCCAAGTCCTAGGAGCTGAATCTACAAACCACAAGACACATATCCTGAGGATCAGGACCTCCAAGGGAGTCTAGAAGGTAGGAGATGGCAAACTATGTCATGATTGTGTTTGTTAGAAATAGACTCTGTTATTGGCTATAGAGGCCTCGACAGGGGTTTTTGTTGTTCACTGCTTCCCCAACGAATGCGTGTCTGCAAGTAGTTTCCAGTATCACTAACAGACCATCCCTGCAGGAGCCCTAGTTTGACTGTGGCATAGTAACTATGTTTGAACTGCTTGTAGGTCATCTGGGGGCCAAGAGCTCAGGTCACCGACCCATATCGCAGATGTTCAGGACAGAACTTCAACACATCATAATTTTTAGAGACATAAATGTTCCCACCAGTTTGAATTGAGCTCTTTCATGTATTTAGGTTCTTCATTCACTCATTGTACTGTTAATCCATTAACCTGGGTAATGCATCCACATTTTTCAAAAACTTCTACATTCTGCAAGGTGCATTTGACCTTTAGATACCACTAGGTTATACGACACAGGGACAGACCTGTATGTTTCTGCTCTCACTGGGAACAGAACAGTATCAAAAAGAAAATATGTTCTTCAAGATGGGTTCAGAAAATTAGAAATTATTTACTCCAATGATATATTTTCCATGTAAAGATTGTTATAATTCTACTGCTAAATAGCTAAATCCCAACCTCTTTTTTGCTGTCCTGACAGTCTTCTTATAGTCCCACTTACTTCATATGAGCAATGGCGAGATCACTACATTCAGGTGGAAGACTTCTTTTCTAAATCAAGAAGAAAGAAATTCAATACATACTCCATTCACTTATTTTTAATGGAAATTTTTGTTAAAAATATATCAGCTTAGATGTTCTAATGCCCTATTTTCCTAACTTCTGGAAAAAAAAAGAGGCCTAGGGAACATGCATATTTAGTAATGTTGCTCAAAAGCTCCCTTCAATTCTCAGCTGGAATCCATGGACTCCACATGTTTTCATAGCTGTCATATTTCTGAGCGAATAATATTTAATATGTTCAGGCAAATGAGAATGGATACAGAGGTGTTATTCTGTGATATTGTTTTCTGAATGACAAAGCACAAAGAAAATACGATTCATACATTATTCATAAAATAAAAGATGAAAATTATTAATGCAATAAGGATAAATCACACGCGCATGCACACACACGCACCGGTGTGTCTATATATCAAGAGTAAGATAGTACTGAAACGCCTGTATTCCCAGTGTAACAATTTTGAATAATTCTGATATTCAGACATTCAGACGTACAATTTTTGCAGTGCCTTATATATAATAATATTTTTGGATACTATATCCCAGTGGAGAAGAAGAATGTTTTATTCTTAACATACAATTGTACGAGATTCAGTTTAAAGGAATATGACAGTACACTGAATTTAATACTACAGAGAGCGGCATCTCCAGAATTCTGTTACACAGAAATGTGAAACAAAATGCAGCCACACATACACGTGAGTAAGCTTCAGATTGTATCAGTAGCCATGAGTTTTTTAATTTCCATAAAAGCACTTTATGTTTGCTAAAGAACAGTTCCATTATGTTCATTAAATGTGACAGAGTAAAAATATTTGAGGCTGAAGATCTCTATTACCAAGTAGGGCAATCCACAGAAAGGCTCATCAAACCAATAAAATAATACATTCTGCCAGCGTGAAGGTGCATGGTTGTGTTTTCATGTAAAAGAAAAACTTGTTAAGTATTCCTTTTTCAATAAAATGAAATTAAATGAACAATCAAATTCTTAAAATGTACATATATTCAAAACAAATACAGTGTGTTCTCTTTATCCAGTGGTACAGTATGTAGTGATATTACTTCTGCTGAAGTTAGAGTCAATTTTGAAACTGGATTTCAACTCCAGCAACTGAATAAAGTTCTTTATTTTCCATTTTTTGTAAATTTTTGCATTTACAATTACTTTAGAGAAATAGTACATTGAAGCCTGACTGACAAATATATTTGAAATACTGTTTGCAAATTTCCCTGTATCGACTTGAGAAAGAAACTGAAGACTCAGAAATCAGATAGATAATTTCTACTAGCATTTAACAGGAAATACAAACAAGGAAATTTACCAATGATAGATTTAGAAGAGTTGCAGACACCAGTGAGGACTCAGAAAATAGCAACATTGGCAGAAAAAACAGAGATTCAGCTAGAAAAAAATGCAAGCTCAAGAATCCACAGTATATTGTTGCAGTAAAATGACGATAGTAAAAAAGCTAATACAAATTTTGGACAGCATATGCATTACTTTGCAAAGGAAAGGTCTGATAGGACCTCTCTTTCTAAGGTGCTGGTGTGATTTCACATTTTCATAAAGATACTGACAAATTGGTAGGAGTCAAGTGTACAAAATAAATAAATAAAAAATCAGTGGTGGGCTAAAATGAATGATTTATGATGAATGATTCAAGGAGCTATGGAAGCCTGGCCACCTAAAATGGCATTTTCGCTGACACGAAAATATTCCTCTGAATGACATTTGCCTTGCATGAAAATGCAGTCTTTTCTTGAAAATCTTCCTCTTACCGTAGTCAGGTCCCTGAACATAAAAACTTATTGAAGAAGCAATTAGGGAAAATAGCAGCTATAGGTCAAAGAAGTCAACAGAGGAACCACTGATGTTAACATAGTGCACTATTTCAATGAAAGTAAGAAAGGAAACTCAGTAAACTGTGTGGAAGAAAATCTGTTTGAGGGGACTGGGCTTTTATAAATAGCCTTTAGAGACAACTGAACAGAAAGTCACATAAATGGCATGTTAGAAGAAGTTTGGGGAATAACAGTTCCAGAGGATCACAGAATCATTGAATCAGAGAATCGTAGAATGCTTTGGGTTGGAAGTGACCTTCAAAGCTCATCTAGTCCAAACCCCCTGCAGTGAGCAGGGACATCTTCAACTAGATCAAGTTGCTCAGAGACCTGAGCAGCCTGACCGGGGATGGGGCATCTACCAACTCTCTGGGCAACCTGGGCCAGTGTTTCATAACTCTCACTGAAATAATTTCTTTCTTGTATCTAGTCTAAATCTTCCCTCTTTTAGATTAAAATCATCACCCCTTGTCCTGTCACTACAAGCCCTGCTAAAAAGACTGTCCCCATCTTTCTGATAGGCCCCCTTTAAGTACTGTGAGGCCACAATAAAATCGTGCTGGAGCCTCCTCTTCTCCAGACTGAACAATCCCAGATCTCTCAGCCTGTCCTCATAGAGGAGGTGCATCAGCTCACTGATCATCTTTGTGATCACCCTCCTCTGGACCTGCTCCAACAGGTTTATGTCCTTCTTGTGCTGAGGACTCCAGAGCTGGATGCAGTATTCCACGTGGGGTATTACCAGGGTGGAGTAGAGCTGCAGAATCAACTCCCTTGACCTGCTGACCATAATTCTTTTGATGCAGCTCAGGATACAGTTGGCTTTCTGGGCTGCGAGCTCACATTTTCGACTCAGGTCCAGCCTTTCATCCACTAGTGCCACCAAGTCCTTATCTGCTCTCAATCACATCGTGCCTGTATTGATATTGAGGACTGGCCCAATCCAGGTGCAAGACCTTATATTTGGCCTTGTTGAATTTCATTAGGTCGATATGGGCCCACTTCTCCAGCTTAATCATGGCCCTTTGCACGGCATCCCATCCATCAGGTGTGTCAACTGCACCACTCAGCTTGGTGTCATCTGCAAACTTGCTGATGGTGCAGTCTATGTTGTCTATGTCATTGATGAAGATATTAAACAGCACTGGCCTCAGTACATACCCCTGAGGGATACCACTTGTCACCAATCTCCATTTGGACACCATTACCCTCTGGATGCGACCAGCCAGCCAATTCCACCCATCAAATCCATATCTCACCAACTTAGAGAGAAGGATAGTGTGGAGGCTCTACAGAAGTACAGATAGATGACAGCGATAGCTCCTCCCTTGTCCACTGATCACAGAACGCCACTAGGTTGGTCAGGTGGGACTTGCCCTTGGTAAAGCTACACTGGCTGTCTCAAACCACCTCCCTGTCCTCCATGTGCCTTAACATAGCTTCTAGGAGGATCTGTCCCATGATCTTCCCAGGCACAGAGGTAAGGCTGACAGATCAGTAGTTCCTACAGTCCTTCTATCTACTCTTTTAAAAAATGGGTGCAATATTTCCTCTTTTTCAGTCACCAGGGACTTCACCTGACTGCCAGGACTTTTCAAACATCGTGGAGAGCAGCTTGGCAACAACCTCAGCCAATTCCCTCAGGTCTCTGGGATGTGCCTCATCAGGTCCCATAGACCTGATGTATGTTCACATTCCTCAGGTGGTCACAAACCTGATCTTCTCTTACAGTGGTAGGGACTTTACCCCTTGGTCCCCGTCTTGCGGTCAATCAACTTGGGAGGTGTAAGAAGAGAGATTGTCAATGAAGACTGAGGCAAAGAATTTGTTGAGTAGTTCAGCCTTCTCCTTGTCTGTTGTTACCAGGCTGACAGCCATGTTCATCAGAGGGGATACGCTTTCTAAAAACTTCTTTTTCTGGTTGACATACCTCCACAGGTTCTACAAGCCCTTATTATTCTTTCCATCCCTTGGCAAATTCAGGTCCCGCTGCACCTTGTTCACCTCCAGCTGACCTCATCCCTACATAACTGGGCACAGTCCCTATATTCTTCCCAGGATAAGTCTCCTTGCTTCCACTGCCTGTGCATTTCCTTCCTGCCATTTAGTTTGACCAGTAGGTCTCAACTCTGCCATGCTGATCTCTTCCTTTCCTTGCCTGATTTCTTACACCTGAGGACCGAGAGCTCTTGTGCTCTATGGAAAGAGTCCTTAAAGATCTGCCAGCTCTGTTCTGCTTCATTGACCTCAAGGGCCATTTCTCAGGGGGTCTATTAACTAACTCCTTGAAGAGTGGTAGGTTTGCTTTTCTAAAATTGAGGGTCCTGACTGTACTCCTTGCCTGACCTATAGCTCTCAGGACCCATAGCTCTCACCCATGTGCTCACTGCAGCCTAGGTTGCCTTCAGTCTTGACTTCATTGATAAAGCTCACTTACACTAGTGATCATCAGGTCCAGTAGCGCTTGTGATCAGCAGGTCCAGTACCGCAACCCCTCTGGTAGGACTCTCTATTACCTGGTTTGTAGAAGTTATACTCAATGCATTCGGGGATCCTCCTGGATTGCCTACAGCTTGCTGTGCTACTTTTCCAGCAGATGTCAGGGTCATTGAAGTCCATCAGCAGGACAAGAGCCTGCAAGTGTGATGCCTCCTGTAGCTGGAGTAAAAAAGCTTTGTCAACAGGCTCCCCTTGATTGAGTGGTCTGTAGCAGACACCAACCACAAGGTTCCCTTTATTGTCTTGGTCTCTAATTCTTACCCGTAAACTTTCAACCTGCTCATGGCTGTTCTTCAGGGACAGCTCTTCACACACTCTATCCGTTTCTTGACATAGATGGCAATGCCTCTGCCCCTCCTCCCTCACTCACACCTTCTGAACTACCTGTAGTCATCAAGAGTCACACTGCAGTCATGGAATTTATCCCGCCAAGTTTCAGTAATGGCAATCAGGTCATAGCTTTACAGCACCGCAGTAGCTTCCTGCACCTCCAGTCCATGCTGCGTGTATTGGTATAGAGGAACTTCAGCTGGGCTGTCAGCCGTGTTACCTTCCTGGAGGAACATCCCTTAATTCCTTTGAAATATTTCACCAGTGTTTTCCTGTTTCCTCCTACTACTCTTTGAACCCCTGGCTCATCTCCATAAGACTTAATCTGTGCTTCAGCAGGCTGAGGGCCCTCACTAGTGTCCTGTCCCTCTAATCATGTAATGTCATTCCACAGCTTGTCACAGGCAAGCCTGATAATATTCCCCTTCAAGTCTAGTTTAAAGTCCTTTCAATGAGCCCTGCAAGCTCCTGAGCAAAGACCTTTTTCCTGCTTTAAGAAAGGTGAATCCCATCTGACACAAACGAGCCTGGTGTGGTGTAGGCCATTCCATTTTCTTTAGGATTCTGGTATAGGTGAGAGAAGTAGGATGTAATATATTTCTTGCTTTACTATTGTTAACAAAGAGAATCCTCTTACCAGCTTTTGTCACTTTTATTAAGGAGCTTCCAGCATTAAACATGTACACGTAGATAGATACAGATCAGCATAAATATAGACAGATATAAAAAAATACTATAGAACAATACAGATTTAAGACACATGGAATAGGCCCTAGCTTTCTCCACCTCCCTATGGGTTTCTCCTTAGCAAGATTTTTTTTTTTTTTAGATTTAGTAATATATTCAATGACACTACCTTTGGCTAACTTTATTGAGAGTGCTAACTAAGACCTCTGAAAGCTGGGGTACGACACCTTATTTCAGTCACTTATAGCAATCCTGATTTGGTTTACCCACACTATACACCATTTCACACATTTGATGCCATTCACTGCATTTCAATTTTCATCCATTTTTTCAGTAGATTTCAGATGTATTGTGTAGGCATTTATGTAATTCCAGCATTTAATTCCAAATTACCAGCCTCAAGACAAGGTTTTCTCCTTTAGGCTTCTGTAACCCGGTTATTTACCTTCTATTCCATTCACAATCCCATCTGTTATTGGAGATGGGCAGTTCTTGCTTTTCTTTGAGGACTAGGTAAGAAGCAATAAATGCATATCAAAGATGAATAGTTTTCTATTCTTTCTTGTGCTGAGCACTGTGGTAGTATAAGAAAAAGGAATTGCAAAGCCTGTGCAGAGCTTACATAACCTGAGATGCAACATTCTTAGTAAAGAAGAAATCTTCAGGGTTTTTAGCTATTAAATAATTGTTAACACTTCTTTATTTAGCAAGTCTGTACTGAGGTTTTTCTCACATCTAATTTGCTTAAGCTTAGTTATTTTAAGAGGTAATGCAATTACACACCTGTGAACAAGATCTTGTAACTGTATCTTAACTATGTAAGATATTAATAGCTTGCTTTCACATCTTTTTTTATTATATATTCTTTATTTGGAACTGGTGGGTTATGTACATCTATGTCATATATAGAAGTATTTGGAAGTTTGTTTCTTACCTGATTTTTTTAATTTTTTTTTTTTCTCTCACAATGGATAGCTATCTTACAGTCATCGGAAGATATTTTCTTCCTTATACGTATTTATGGCAAGATATTTAGCTTCCCTAAATTTGTTTTCAGTAAGATT
Source organism: Buceros rhinoceros silvestris (assembly GCF_000710305.1). Classification (NCBI taxonomy): domain Eukaryota; kingdom Metazoa; phylum Chordata; class Aves; order Bucerotiformes; family Bucerotidae; genus Buceros; species Buceros rhinoceros. The sequence goes on along the minus strand of NW_010408714.1, from coordinate 44,613 downwards.
ATCTGTCATGAAATGTCCAGTCATCCAATCACCTCCATTTTCATGAGGAATAACCCATTTTTATTTTTGACTCATCATACCTCTGTTACATATCTAAGGAGGGAGAATTAACATTTTTAATTATTCTTTCAAGTGTACTCTTAGGTTTTTTATCACGGAGAATTATTCTCATTATTTCCATCACACAGGCATCTTTCAGGAGAATGTTGTAAACAACCATCATTCAAACCATTTGAACTGCTCCATGCTCCCTATGACATCCACTTCTTTAGTGGCCATAATTTTACAATGATTTAATAAGATTATCTTTAGAAGTGTTTTTAGAGATGACTTCAAGTTTATGCATGTTCCTTTAGATTGTCAATAAAAAATACTACTTTATTTTCTCTTTTATTTTCATTACAAGACTGGATGAAGTGTTTTCACTAATCTTTGCAAAAAGTTTTCAGAATTTGTCAATTATTTTATTTTTTATCTATTTAGCATAATGTAGCCTGTATTTTTAAATGTCCCATAACTGTTTAACTAGAGATGCTCATTGTGATTCATAATATCTTATGATCTTATTAAAATTATCATTATAGTTTTTGTTAACTAAGATACATTGTAAAGCAAATCATATTATTCTACATTTATTGATTCACTATCACTAGTGAAGGTTTTTTTATTGGTTAAACAATATTTTTGTACCAATATTGTATGAAAAGCCCATAAACAATTCATCTGATACTTAGCTTGTGAGGGCAAATTTTCACATTACATTTATTGACCTCCATTGTGAAATAGTTCATATATTTCATCTCTTGATTAATATTCC
>NW_010408714.1:2714-43721 GCF_000710305.1 Buceros rhinoceros silvestris | reverse complement strand
GCTGTTTGTCTAACTGTAACATACTTTTACAATACCTAGTTTTGACAAAGGCATTTCAAACAACCCATCTGTTACATTGCTTCCTAACTTGCTCCAGTTGATAAATGTGCTCATTTAAAAATATACATTTTATTTACTGTTTGATTATTTTAAATTTCAAGTCCTTATTGTCTGGACCTATGAAGGTGCCATAGAAACAGTTAAATCAATTCCCATTTAATTTTACTTTTTTTTTTAGTTAATTGCCTTATAGCAAAGAAAATAAAGCATTACAGAGCTCTGTTTCAGTTAAGGATTCAGTTAACTGGCTCTTGCCAGTTAAGGATTTGAGTAGATTTTTGTCTTCCATTTTATCATTTCCATTTCCTTTGCTGTCAGCCAAGTATGACAAAGAAATATTGTGCATCGTGCTAATCCAAGAGGTTTCTATTCAGCTAATATAGCAGCATGTACCTGCTTAGTAGGCAGTTGGATATACTTACAGAATTTTTTCTCTTAATTAATCTGGATGATACGGCTTCTATGCTATCTGCACTTTTCTGCTGTAACAGAAATAATTAATTTTTCTGCAAGGGCTTTTCTAGTATAGATTCATGGAATTATGTAAAATCTTCAGCATGAGGTTTGTCTTCAGCTTTCAAAACCACAAATCTTTAATTACGGCCTCTCTATGTATCAACAATAAATTCATTCAACTGGCTAATAATGAAGTGTTACAGGACAAGAACATGCAATCTAGCAAATAATAATTGACAAAAGCATGTATTGCATACACCATATTTGTCCATTTCAAACTTTAAAACTGAAATGTTTTAATTAATAGTTTCTTACTTGACCATGTGGGATTTTTTGTTATTGTTCTTTTTGGTTTTGTTTTATTTCTATATTTTTTGATTGTTCACAGTTGCATTTCCACCAGGATTAGATAGCTAATTCTTAATGTTAGTTTATAATTCTATGTTTATACTATGGATAAAAATGTCTGGATCTGGCATTTTTATGCCTTAATCCAAATTGTTCTCTAGGGTAGTTGCCTATGACAGGACAATCATCTAGCTATCACTAATGTCATAAACTATGACTGGCCAAATTAGATGGGGTGTACTTTACTATTAAAAGAACAAGGGGAAATAAATATATGAACTGCTTTCTCACCTGCATATTAGCAGAGTTATTTTGGAGTGGAAAGATATGAAAACTGTTTCTTTTGGGAGAATAGACTTCGTGGGTTTTGGATTTTGGTTTTTTTCCCCTAAACAATTGCAGTAAGAAAAGCAAGATACTTTTATTTTATAATATTTCAATATTATAAATAAACTAGAAAACATTTATTACTAAGTAGCTCTGGAAAATAATCACTTTGCTTTGCAAATATACAAATCATTTGTATATTGTGTGATACAATTATTTGCGTGACAATCTCAGGTTTTTTTTGTTTTGGTTTTTTTTTTTTCCCAAACAAAATGTTGTTGTTGTTTAATCCTGGTAGGCAGCTAAGCACCACACAGCCTGCTGCTCAGTAACACCCTCACTGGGACACCCTCAGGGAGAGAACTGGAAGGGCTAAAGCTAGAAAATTCATGAGTTAAAGACATCTTTTTAGGAAAAAAAACCCAAACCAAACCAACAAAACAAACTCCTCAAACCACACCACCAACAATGAAACAAAAAACAAGAAAAAACCTGATGCCCAACCAGTTCCCAAGCAATGGCACCCTGGCAAGTTGCCCAGCTTTACTTGCTGAGCTTGACATCATATGGTATGGGATAAGCCTTTACGCGGTCATCTGTCCTGGCTGTGGCCACTCCCAGCTTCTTGGATACCTCCAGCCTACTTGCTGGTGCAGCAGTGTGAGAAGCAGAAAAGGCCTTGATGCTATATAAGCACAGTTTAACAATAGCTTAAAAAAAATCCCTGTGTTATGAACTCTGTTTTGGTCACAATTCCGAAACATAGAACCATACAATTTACTATGAAGAAAATTGACTCTACGCCATCCAAAAACAGAACGGGCTTTTTAATTATAATCTTTCCTCCTCATTCAGAGGAACTTTTCAGTTTCCTACAATGGTATCTAACACTATTTAATCTTATAATTTTCCACAGTTTACTCATAATCTAAGTTTTCAGAGAACACATAGAGAACTCTGATATTTTAGAAATATAAAGCTCATTTAAAAATACATATAAAACTCACAATTTGAACTCGCTTAGGTTTTCTCAAATCCAGGTTGGTATTCTCAATCAAATAAGTAAAGCTATTTCAGAACCAAAGTTTGAAGCAGACCTCTCCAGTATCGATGTGTGAAACACTACCAGGAAGTTTTAGTTATCCTAAAGGAATAGAACATCAAACCTGGAAAGCTAGAAACTCAAACCAAGTAAAATAATGAAAGAACAATGAAGTGAATGAAATAACCCCAACAACTAACATATTTCAAGCTCTGCAATGCTGATTTAACCTCACCCAAGATTCTTAAGAAACAGCAGATAAGGTGTAGCTTGAAGAACTTTCTGGAAATGGTAGCTAAATACAACAAAATTTTTAAAATTGATTGGTTAAAGAAGGTTTGTACTGATGTTGCAGACTTGCTTTGCTGTTAGGAATTTGCTCAGCCATAGATTGCTGAGAGCCATCAAGAGTGGGGCTTTAGTAGAGCAGCCGGAGTTATCTGCCTCATTCACTCTCCAGTGAGACTGGAGAACCTTTCCTACGGATGCTGTAAAGCTACACAGTTCAGGTTTCTCAGCCTTGACTTTGGTGCAGAGCAAACATGGAGACTGTTGCACTAGACTAATCTATACGTGCTGTTGCCATTCCCTCAGTATCTCCCGGCTACAGTAGTCCTACATCAGTCCTAAAAGTGTAAACTCCAGCCAGGTTGTAAGACGCCCAACCGCAATGGCCTCCTTCAGGTCTTGGTATCCGTTGTGAGAAAGCCAGACGATTTAGTGCAAAAACATCCACAGTACATTCTGAAAGTTGTTCCTTAAACAGTCCTCTGCTGCTTCCGTGAATAGAAGGGATTATGTATCTCCAAGTTTGGTTGTTGGCTCCAGCTATATCAGAAGGTTTGAAGTCGTTACTAGTGTCCTTTCATCACTGGGATTATCTATGCTTTATACTTTGTGGTTCCAGTTGTCCCTTGCAAGTCTTCTGTGGAAATTCTTCTGAAATGTCTGTGATAAGGATTTACTGGGGAAAAAATTCTCAGTCTCAGATAGGTTAAAGCTATGTGAAGAAGCAACAAAAAAAGGGGAAAACATATCAAATCTTCTATACCTCTTACTAAGGTGTGTAGCACAACCGTAAATCCTCATTGTTTTCATCTTTTGTTCTCCATTCCCTCCTTGTGTGTTTTCTGGAACATGAGGCGATCACTCTTCTTCATACTGTAATACAACACAGCATGTCTGTTCTATTCCAGCCAGAAGCGCAAATCCCCAGTTTTGTATTTACACATAGTGAGTAACTTGTCTTTCACGATGAGAAAAATTACTTACCCTGCTCTCTGCACAACGGCACAAGTCAGAGACAGAGTATTAAAGTCACGACAGAAGCTGGATGTTTGTTGACATAGAGTCACCAAATTTGTCAAGAATTAAGTGAACAGACATCTCTGTTATCGAGTTGGACAGAATTGATAAGGGCCAAAACTTGTACAGGACAACACTGATTTCTCTGAGTATATGAGCTCTTTTCTCCATTTACTGTAGACAGGTGTATCTGTTGTGAATTAAGAAATGTAGCCTGTAATACTCCTTTAATTTTAGGTGATTTTCAATCTTGACATTATTAAGAAAAAGCCTGACATATCTTTCTTTACATTGAAGAGCCATTTCATTGACATTCTTTATTTTTTTCATACTTAAATTCATCCAGACGGGTCCCAAGACTTCTTCCCAAGGACAAAGATTCCAAGTGCTAGAAGATAACAATGACTTTCCATAGGGGTTTTTTTTTAGTATAGCATCATATTTCAGATCATTTATAATAGCTGTCGAATAACATCATTGTTACTTAAATAAAAATGCTACCCACTGTTTTATCAGAATCACTTTTCAGTTGAAATTTACAATTGCATCACTTATCACAGCAAGAAATCCATTTTACTAAAAATAATAGAAAGGGGCACACTTTATGCCAACTTTGAATAGCAATTCATTTGAAACAAGTGAATTCAAAATATCTGTGAAGGAGTTTTGTACTAATTAAACTTTCTGGTTTCCTATAATTTATTTTCTAGAAGTTAGAAAATATATGTGAGATTTAACTGACATTTCTGATGATTTCCAACTGTTTTCTCAGACTATTTTTAAAGAATAAAAATAATGGATTCAAATATTTCAACATGAACTTAATTCTTAGGAAAAAATAGACTTAAAAATATATTAATGCATTATTTCAGTATTTACATTTTTTAATCTTAGAGGTCATTTACATTTTTCAGCAGTCAGAATATTTCTTCTCAAGAAAGATTCATATCAAGAAATCAGGTCCCTGAGCCAGAAAACTGCATTAATACAAGCTTAATTTTAAGGTTGTGAGTCCAAATGTGGTAATTTCTTTCAGTGAGGCTCTATTCTTTTGAAATTTTCTGTACGTATTAGTTTAATGATAAATTTCATAAAGTTTTGAAAACTTTAAATGATATCTAAATCATAGTAGACGGTATATTTAATGGTTTTCTTTGGAACCTTTTAGCCAAATCTTTTTCCCTAACTTTCTCATCATCAAAACTGAATGTACACAGGAAAAAAAAAAACCCAAATTTCAACTAGTGATCTCTCTGAATGCATGCACTATCTACGAATAATTGGTAACACTCCTTTATGTTTTTAATTAAAAATTATTGTCTCGTAATGCTGGTCTTCACAGTATTTAATTTGACGAAACCAATTTAAGTAGAAGAAAATATGCATGGGAACTTTGGGTTAGCATACACGTCAGCCTGGCACATAGACCAGTCACAAAATAGAGAATAAAACCACATGTATCATTAGTGTGATTTATTTCTGTTTTTTTGTTATTTTCTGTTATATTACGGTTTAGAAAAGTTACTGTAATTCAATCAAATTGCAAAAACAATACTATATGAATTGAGCAAGCTTTTACACAGCATGAATACCACAGAATCCAACCCCCTAGGATAACATTCAGCAACCTAAATTACATGACCATCCTCCAAATTCCTGCCTAAACTCTATACGCTTGCCAACTTCTGCGTAAAATTGTGGTGAAAGACCAAAAGTTTGCAGCCAAATTCAATACAGAAACACATTTTATTTTCAACAGAATGGTTGAATGAGCAGCATCCAGCAGAAAAGAAGGAAATAATAAGATCAGGTCCTGAAGGACTGTGTAATCACAAGTGCACACATACAGGATCAAGAGTAAGTAAGATATCCTGCATGACCGTAGATCCACTTTGTCCTAATTTCTTAGTGTTAGGATCCCAATAAAACAAAATAAAATGAAGTAATGAAAGCCAATACCAAATCAAATTAAAAGCTGATTTTTTGTCTGTCTTCATGGTCTGGCCCACACAACCCTGTGGCCATTGGGGCAAATGCTTCATCATTGCTTCCTATTGCTTTAATGCTTTTGTAATATTTCATCATATGCCCAGCAAAAGATTCATAAACTGGGTCGTACCCGTAACTGAAGTGAACCACTCTAATCCGGTAAAATTCTTTTATGTATAGCCAGCTAATTCTGGAGGTTTGGGCTCAACTTTATCACCTAACCTCAGGCGCTCAGTCGCAGTAATTAAGTCAGGAGCTAGGGCTTCATCTGTTCTTAGTAAAGCAAATTATCTTAACGAGGTGGAAACTCACCTTAGAAGCGTCCATATGCCTCCAGTACACATACATGGATAATCTAAGATGGTTACTTTTCTAACTTAGACATAGGAGTAACAGAGGCTAAGTCGGATGACTTCAGAGACCATCTTCTGTTCAAGTCTACTCAGAATTTGAAGTTCTACCACCTCTCTTTCCTAATGCCTCTGCTCTGGTAAGTAAGCACTATAGAACAGCCACAACAAAATGCAAAGCAGGTACTTTGTTTGAAAGATAAGTGGATGAAAAAGTCTGTTTAAAGCTGCAGGTAGTGGGAGGAAAAGAAAAATAACTAACTGCCTAACCGATAAGGGACAGCTGAAGAGGAGCCATATTGCTTCATTACCTGACTCTTATGTTATGCTACCATTAAGAAAATTTGCTTTATTGATGAAAGCTTTAGTAGACGATTTATAAATACTGTGGATTTTGTATTGTTTTACTTCTAATGCCACTCTTATTTGCTGTTTTGTATGAAGTATCTAGATGCATACTGCCCTAAAAATGAACTCCTTGGCTATTTTGAATTTTTGTGCTGTTACTCAATGGTCAATTCATTCCAAATAAGGTCACAGTTGTACTTCTTTATTACTTGTGATGATGGTTTTGCTTGACATTCATGTGACTTTGTTATATCTCATAAAAGGGATTAATGAAGAACTGCTAATTGTAGAATACAAGCTTTTTGTTCTTGTCACTCGTGTTGCATAAAGATTTCCAAGTATTTGAAAGCGTTTAAGTGAAATGTGCTCCATCCTGAGGTACAAGACTTAGCTAAAAAAATAGATGCTGTCGGTGATAATGAACCAGAGTATTCTCTCAGCCCTTGAAACAACACTTAACCAAAGGAGATTTCTCTCACTCATATCAAGAAAGCATGTTTTTTTTCTTGCTTATTCACAGTCTACGTTAAAGATTAATCTAGAACTTAAATCCTTACAATTTGTGTCTTGTACTATGTGTTATGACTTATGAAAAAACATGTTAAAATGACTTGCTATTGCCCATACGACAGCCATACTAACATAATCAGAAATATTTATTAGCGTGTTTAGTTACTTTAGAGATGTCCTTTCCTTACCCTTTTCCTTATGCATATGCAAGCTTAACTTTCCAAGCTGTATTTCTCACATCAGGTTTTTTTTTTCTTTCTGTGAATGTAACTACATTAACTGAAGGCAAATTAGGTGAGAGGAAGAAATTGCATCTGGGATCCCTTAGTTAAAGGCAAGGATAATGTTGTTGGCATGTCACAGGCCAAAGATATAAAAAATATCAAAGAAAATAAAATCTCTGTAATTTGCAGGATAATCAGTCAGGAAAGGAAATTAAATTAGGGCTACATTTAAAAGTTTTCCTGATGTAGCTATGCTGCTTAGAAATTTTACCAGACCAAGGAGCACTTCTCAACTAGCCCACTGTATTTAGAATTTGTCTTGACTGATACTCTTAAACTCTGTCCTCGATGGATGTTTTCCAGTATATTACGAGCAGATCCCTGTAAGTTTTGATACACTGAGACACCTGATGCAAGAACTTCTGTGTATGACTGCAGCGTGGAACAACTGTGAAAGACTGACTGTTCTGTGCTCAATTACTTGGGAGAATTGCAGAGCTCCTGCCATCTGGTTACACTACTTTCAGTTATTCTGAGGAATTTAAATCAGGCAAAAGATTGTGTAAATCTAAAAAATGCCTGACCATCCTGTACCCTTGTAATTAAACAGAACAGAGCATTTCTGAGGATGTCCAAGCCCATTAGGAATGTGGAATTTTCTCCCTCTGAAAATTAAGAGGGACAGCATGGCAATCAATATTCACCGTTTGTGCAAAGATTTAGCAACAGCGAAAGGGAAGTCCCAAGAAGTAAGTTGTAATATAAGGGAGAAATTAGGAGAATACTCACAAAGCAAATTTTTAGTATTAATATTGTTTACATAAAACTAAACTGATGGGTATTAGTCCGAGCTTTGTATAGGTGTGAAACACTTATCCTGCCCTTGGGCAGCCTGCGTAAGAGTGACTCAGGAGTGAAGAAAGTCAGAGGAACAGTAATGTTTTAAATTAGTGTCCATTTTAATGAAATCATAGGAGTTTCAAAGGATTTTCACATTATAAAGTTTCAGAGACGTTGTAAGAAGGCAGAAAGGGGGAAAACAGAATGGAGTAGCCACATCCTACACCTACACTGGGGCCAAACAGGCTTGAAGCTGTTCTGGAGCAACTAGTGCTGCCATCACTTTGCAGATCTTCACAGCCCCTTTGTAATGATCACGGCTGCCAAATACACGATACCACCTGTGTGACTGTATTCAACATCAGCCTTCAAAACTGCCTCCAAAGAACTGGGTTCTCTGAAATTATTCCTCTTCCAGAGGAATAAAAATATTCTGCCGGAATAATTTTAGCTACTAAAAAAAGCTATCATGGTCACAGAAGCAATTCTTTCCTGCTCACAGTTCCCAAAATAGATAGGCTTTTACCAGGTTAATTTGATGTGCCAAATATTTTAGATAACCCTATTATTAAGGACAGCTAATTTTTTACCGGGAGTTGTAATTGTAGAAAACATATATGCTTTCTAATCCTGGTGAAGCTTGAATGGGTCTATTCCAAATTCTAAAGACTTCTTTGAGGTATCAGTAGAAAATGAGAAAATATTAACTGTTAGAATACTGAACAAAAGAACTGAATACTTGAAAAAGTTGTAAAGGGTTTCACTCTGCTACCTTTAATTGCACATCATTGGATCTGTCTCTCTACACTGCTCTGCATTTGCACATATGCTCTTCTTTGACAGTCTAAGACCATGGTCCTACCTGTGCCCATTCTCTTGTCACTCAAATTCCTTCTAAAGTCCCACAGAAGCATAAGCCTTCCATCTGTCTTTTCTACCTGAAGATAAAAAAGAGAACACCAAAGAGAATATAACAACTCTATCTGATTTGCATCTCCGTACAACTTGTCATCTCAGTCACTGTCTTCTCCTGTAAAGTCTAGAAACTTTTTAATAGACTAACCACAACTTAGGACAGAAGTTTTTTGTTGGGTTTTGTTTTGTTTTCTGGATTGAGACTTTGGATGGTAACCATTTCAGGCCAGGAAGTTTACTTACTTCCTTTGTTCCAGAATCTGAAAAGTTCGTTTATGTAAACACCAACATAATAGCAACCCCTACTAATTTTCACTAGAAAACTAGAATCCTCCTTATAAATTGGCGCAAAGGTATTCTGCTGTAGAAATGTCAAGAGTTCTCAAGTGAGGAACGAATAAGTGTTTCACAGTGAGGGGTTTTTTTCCTTCCTAGAAGGTTCTAGACTCAAGATCAGAAATGGTACAGCTACTCAAAATATTGACAATCCTCTCTTCAGATTTATGTAAAAAGCCTGGTGTTTTAGTTTCATCATAACTTATATCACCATCTCACAGGTTCAATGATCTTACTATGACCACAGGTGGTAGAAAATACTGAAGGAGAATATATTTACAAAATTCCAGAAGATTATGGGTGGGGGCAGGAGATTGCTCTAATTTCATAGGTGTTTTCAGCCCTAACTAGGAAGTCTGACACCAGTAAAACTGACCCAGAGAGTATGCATGAAAGCAAAAATGGTTCTCAAAATATTACAGAAAGTCACATTTCTTGCCATAACCAATAAGAACTGGAGATACTCAGTGTTTGTTTACATTATTCAGATCAGGCAAAACAAAAATCTTAGGTTCTTGTCCTCTATCAGACCTGTTAGAAAAAAGTGATTGATATTGAATTTTATTTCTTGTGAGCTGGATCTAAAATATGGAAAGAGAGACTTTAAAAATAGCAGTTAATCTTTAATCTTTGGAGGTATTGTAAGTCTTTTTTTTTTTTTGAAGTGTTTTTCTCATGATTACTAATGGTCTGTAATTATGTACCCTTTTCAATTTACGGTATATATCTTTTCTGTGTATGTATCTTTTTCAGTTTTCACATATCTCACCCATTTGAAAACTCATTAGAAATTATCCTTTGACTAGTACTGCATTACAGCAGGAGAACTCGTAACAGCAAGGTTATTTAAATGTTTGGATTCCAATTCTATTAGTGAAAGACATTTTAGTTTGAAAATAAAGTATTTTTTTATATATACTGAAACATCAAAAAAGAATTCTAGAGACAATATTAGTATTTGAGGAAATAGAAATATGAAATGTAATACTAGTCTCAGTCTTTGACTGAAGTCTGCTATGGTTATGGCAAACACTATTCACTATTTCTCAATCTAATTTTGTTGCCAGCCTTTGAAATTGCATGTATAGTACACATGCTGTGATTGCTGAGATTTCTCTTAGCCCAAAACAGAAGTGGTCAAACTGTACTTCTGTGCAACGTGTGAGCTAGTCCTGTGATTCTTTGTTTGACCAGCTTGGTATACCAGGTCTATGTTCTTATTACATGTGTAGCAGGCTATTCCCTGCTTAAAAGGTGTACGGAGCACAGAATTTCATAATTGTTTTGTGTACAGAAACCTGAGAGCTGGACACCAAGTCAGCACACACAGAAACTGTGTACCAGATGCCAGCAATAGTGCCTGACTGGCTTGAACAATTGTTGAGATCACCACTAAACCACATTCAGGCAGCCATGAGTATTTCAAGTCCCAGGGAACTCATTGAGAACCAATAATGTTTAACACTTCAACAGATCTGGTCTGGCACTGGTTTAGTGGAGTTCAGAAAGGTTTGCATAAGCTTTCAGAAGGTTTGATAAACAGACTTTAGCATCACATTTAAGAATTCTGCAAAAACAAGCAATATCTCCACCCCTCCCCAGAAAAAATAAAAATGACAAAATAAAATCTATGACTTAAAGTGCTTGGTTAATGCCTTGATAAATCCTGTGAAAACTACAGCCATTTACTCCCATTATCTCAAGCCCCAGTCTTTGGGTTACTAAGAAATATCAGGTTTATTTGTAACTTTAGTCCTAAGAAGGAATGGTTTCAGTTATACTTTCCTCTTGTCAGAAAGGCTGCATATATGTATTTCATTGAGTCAGGGTTCGGATCATTCAGAGCAACAACAGGAAGACACTAATTATTGTACTAAGCCCCGTGAATGAGACTGGTACTATTTTTTAAATTTTATGTAACTTCTAAAATCCATCAGAATGCAGTAGGCTGTCCCAACATCTGGAATTGCTTGAACAGAATTCATTTATCAGCAGATGACAGTGGAACAGATTTTTTGATGTATATAAAAACGTTAGTTGAAGTGATTAAATTGTGTGGTTTTAAGTACATTACTGACATCATGTTACTTATGCAGAATCTTCACTTTAGCCTAAAATGCAATCATTTCCTGCTTTACTTTGAAAACTTTAAAAAAAATGTTTTGAAAAGGAAGGTATTAAAAATAAACTAATATATGTAAAAATAATTGATGCCTTACAAACGGATTTCAAAAGTAATCAGTTTTTTTAGCCTTGTGAATAAATTTAAATGGTCTTTCTCTTATTAATACGAATATCCCTACTGTATTCTGTTTGGTACATTTGTAATTAAAGATTTAGAAGGCCTTTGCCCAACTTTCCTCAGTGAGGCAGGTAAAATCAGAGAGTCAATGACTACCTTTGCAAATCCTCTAGATTATAGCCATCAATGCCCAGTATTTACTCATTTTGAAAATTTTGGAATCTAGTATAGATAAATTCAATGGAAATGCCATTTCACAGTCCCCATTCATTGATAAATTAAAGCCAAAAAGGAACTTGATCTCTGATAACATGTGGGAGTGTGAGTAGCTTTAAACCAAAGATCTGATATATTCTTCCCACACTCGTGTTTGAGAGTGCCTCGCCTGGCAGGCAAGGTCATGTTGTCCTTTTACGACACATGTAGATAAGGTTATGATAAAGAACTAGGATTAGGTTCACAAGTAGCACCATAATGCCTGTCTTTCAAGTGTCCAGGAGACTAAGGCTTCCCTACATAATGCACCAAGATAATACACTTAGCAAAAGATTTGCAAAACCTAGAGCACTGAATAAGAAGCCCTGAAACCACAGCCATCTAACAGGCTCTGTGCAGATGAGCTAGAGGCTGAAAGTCAAACCAAGGAGGCTGGATTCAGCTGGCGCTGGAGATTCAGTGTTCCTTTTAGGTCTTGGTGATTCTCAGTCCAGTTCAAATTGATTAATATACCATAAAATAGGCAGGGAATTTTCTTATTTTAACTAGTACATAGAAGAATATTGAAGAATATTTTCAGAAGGAAGAGGCAGCAATTATTTAAATCCAGTGTTCATATTTCCTCCTTTTGTTCTTCCTGCTTATATGGGATGGAGCTTGATCATTGTTTTAAAACATAGTGAGATTTCTGGAGGTTGTTCATTGGTAGCTGGTCCTCTCTATGTTCCAACAGAATTTGAACAATCAAGAAGTTTCATCAAATTCAAGCTGTTTTCCTTTCTTTCCCATTTGGTCTTTTCCAACTGTTACATTACTTGTTGAAAAACTATCAGCAATAAGACCAGAACTGGCCAAAATACTCTTGCCTACTCAGTGGAACAGGTCTCTTTAGGTAGAATCAGTCCTGTTCCATCATTCTGGTGGCATGGAGGCACCTATTCCCTCATTGTCCACGGTTCCATCTTCCTCCTTTCTTCTTGCATTTGACTAACTTGATTATGACCACATTTTTTCTCTAATCCTGGTTACTGTCTGGCTGGTTGACTAGCATTGCTTAAGATTTTAAGGAGTTTTGTGACTTCAACTAAAGGCAATGTACTCATGGAAAAAGAAGAAATTGCCTTACAAAAGTCTGGGTAAATAGGACACTTTATATGTCTGATAACAATTGTGATTTAGGATCTGAATTTTCAAACTTTGTAAGAAGCTATGTCCACCATTCAGGATTTGTGAAGCCTAAAATGTTACACGCTATTGAAAAATAATCAAAGATTTTTATCTGAGTTAAGCTCTTAATTTTACAGCAATTTTATCTTATAGAAGTACTTTTGAACTAAGAATGACCTAATATTGTTTGGTATATTCATGCTTTGCAAATTTATATTGTAATCAGACAATTATTGCCATTTTTTACCTAACAATATAAAAAGAAAGATCAATATGATGTATAAAAAGAGATGAGAGAGACTTTGCAATACATTACCTGCACAGTTTCATATATTTATATGGTTTGATTTTCCAAAAGAAAGCCATGGGCTTTTCTTTCAAGGTGTTATGGGACATTGATGTGAGAAGAAGAAATATTAGATTCTTCAGATTCTGCTCTTTTCATGCTGCAATTTTCATGCTGCGGATATATTATCATACCTGAGAGAGCATTGTATGTGTAAATAGATTATAAAAGGTTAACAAATGTCATAAGCATGTTAGGCTTAAGTATCATGTATTACAAATAATCACAAGCATATAAGTAGAAGGTTTTACAGTTAACCTATTGATCTGTTGAACTCTATAGCAATTTACAGTAACTGGCTGACCATCAAGTTCTATATAACCCTTTATTATTATTTATATATTCCAATTATTAAAACATATTTTAATATAAAACATGATTCAAATGCGTATTTAAAACTATTTCCCATAAATGGATAGGTTTGATTAATGAATATCACTGGGTTTTTGTGAGCTCTCATTTAGAGCTTGAATGGCTTTTGGGCTTTCTGCCCCTTTCATTTCTACTTCATCCTTCTCTCAGAAAATTCTTTTGATATAGGAAAAGCTATTTTTTTTTTATTTGACTCAATAAATATTTGTTGTTAATAATTTATTTTTTAAAAAATCATCTATACAATTCCCAATCATTAGCAGGAACTTCCCCTTTTTATTTATTTTAATTGAAGATCAGAAAATACATGTGGCGTAACTGTCGTTCTTAACTATGTTTTTTTTGAAAAGCACAAAAGGAATTTTGAAGATTGTTCCTTTTTTTTAACCGAAGTGTCAAACACAGTAGAGCTCCCCTCACCACACACAAACGATTATTTCATTTGTGCAAATTGTATATTTATGAACATTTTTCTGCTCTGGATCTTATAACTATGCAGCAGCCCTGCGTGTGAAAGCAGGTCTATAGCCCCTAACAGTGCTGCAAGTGCTTAACCATAATTTCCAGTGCTGACTGTTGGACTTTACTCTGGGGATCATATACTGTTTAAAAATTAATTTCATAGATGCCAAGGTTTTTTGGTCTAATGAAATTGCAGATTCACATGCCTTGTGCATATTCGACCTCTGTCTGTCCATTCTCAATCAGAAAGGGCATGAGTCCTGGTTTTTTTCTGTCAAAGTAAGTAAAACTGCCATTTGCTCCATTAATAAGAAATTCAGCTATTGATCTGATCTTTGCTCCACTGCTATTGATTTCTGCTCTTTGTTTTGTCATTTGGACCTAGCACTGTCAATAAGTTATTGACTGGAGAATAGAAAGTCAATCATTTGTATTCTCCTTAGAGCCTGTGAAAATTGAATTTATCTTCATATTCATTGACATTTTACTGTGACATTCTGAGCCTGTAATAAAGCTGTTTCCAGTTATTCTGGTCTTGAGAAGTTTATGATTATGAAAGATAATTTCTGACTCAATTAATTTACAGATTAGTGGTTTCTAAATGGCAATAGAGAACAACAGAGCATTAAACATCTGTAAGTCATCTTACGTAGTATATCTTTTGACTGTAGATTAAAATCATAGCTCGTCCAATAGTATAGCATTGCATATCCATATGTCAATACCTGAATTTCTATTAGGTTTTATTCTGGGTTCGTTTAATACAAGGAAAGGGTAAACAAAACAAGAGCAGAATACAGAAAACATTCACAGGATACTCTGTCAACTGCAGACTTCAATGTGATGTAGAAGAGGGGGGTTGAAGCAGAAAGGATGACTTCAGAGACCTTTTTTATTTATAGATTTATAAAGAAATCATTCCTAGATTTAATTTTCTATTTGGATCACTAGTTACATGTCCACTTCAAGGAATTCTGAATTCTGTGCTGGCTGATCTCAGATTTAGAGGCATACTTAGGTCATTAGTTTTTCAAGTAGTGCTTTTTCAGGTCACTAGCTTCTCTGTGAGTCACTTTTTATGATGTATTCTACTTGATACTTCTATACATGGTCTTTGAATTGAGTCTTCTGGGTTAACTACCAAAGAGTAAAGGCCAAAATAACGTAGGCAGCTGTATAGACCACGTTGCCAAAGAACATTCAGTACCCTTTCATTTGACTCGATACCCTATGTCAAGCATAAACGTGTTTGTAAAGTAGCCTCCTAAAGGTATACGACAGGAAATAAACTGTCTCCATCCTTCAAGGGATCTGCTCATTTGGCTCTTAGAGACACGAGGAAGACAACAAAAAGAAATACCAGTATGTGTCAGAAATACCATTTCTTCTCAAAGAACATGTGTCAAGAATCACAATACAGATAAACTTTACTGGTGTTTATGAAAGCCTTGGAATGAGAATTAAAATGTTAAATGATCAGGAACAGATTATATAGATCATGGTAGAATTGCAGGTGAAAATTTGTCACTATTCAGGCCATATCCAAGTCAATCACAATATTCCCCCAATTTTCAGAAAATACGTGCGGGTTGGGCTGTTCTTATGATAACATTCTAGAATCACTTTTTTTTTTTTTAATAAAAATAATTAATTCCCACTTTTCTGATTCTGAAAAATCTGAATGCTGCCCTAATACAAATGTGCCTGAAATGGACAGGGGAGATAACTATTTTCATTTTGAGAAATTCAGATAAAAGTAAAAATATTTAACTTTTGATTTTACAGACAAGGAAAATAATCTTTGTATTTTGCCCTAATTATAATTTGGAATCAATATAGAGTAGAGGGAATACTGAAATTAGACAAGTTTTCATTGCAGAGAATCCCCTTTCAATTTTCCACTGAGGACTGCACTATTATTTATTTGACAAGATGCATTTCTTTTAGACAGTATAGTCACTACTATTTCCTATTAAATGCTCTTCTTTAACAATTATAGTCATGTGATATACCCTTATACTCACATACACAAGTATATATGAGACTGTGTGCACAGAAAGATGCTGGAAGTATGGAATTTTCCCTTGTTCTGCAGTTTTATGCAAAAAAAAAAAACCCAAACCGCTGTAGTGTGTTACAGCTGACTATACAAGTGGAATCCAGCGGGACACTGAATATATACCGCCTCTATATAGGCTTGTTTGCATGACAATAGTTTAAGACACTAAAGCCCGCAGTGTAATCACGGTATTGATACTCTAGGTTTGCAAAGAGCAATTCAGTGAAAATTCAGAAGTTATGTATGTTTTTCAAGCATCAAAATTGTCTGGTGCTGGTAGAGGAGATCTTTATATTTACTATCACAAACAATTATTTGTTTGAACATTACTTGAATTTTGTTACGAATCTAGTTAAATACATCATAATTTCTACTCAAATCAAAAACCAAGTCAACACTAAGATTTCCATTGATGTTGAGGAATTTTGTGTTTTGCTCTTTAGTCAAGTTCTAGAAGCTTAATCACTCCATATGTAATGGACACTTTGCTGAACATCTTTTCATAGATAAAGAATTCCCAAACATTTAACTTTTTTATACGTGAGAGGTGCCAGTGTACTTAAAATCAAGCTCCCTTTTGTTTCACAGAAGTGCTATGTGTCATGAGACTACTGACACCCAATAATTCTGCAAATTTATTGGAAGCAGGATGAAGTGTTGAAATCCAAGGAAATTCCATGGATATCTGAATGAGGAAACACTCAGCAGAACACTTTTTATATTTTTATATATATTTATGCTCATGATGATCTTCAGCTTGTATTGAAAGCATGGGAAATGTATATTGAAAAGGTGAAAAACCTTGGAGGTGAGTTTAGAGGCAAAAGTCATATGATCTTTTCAAAGGTGAGTAACAAATACAATTACTGCATGCCTATGAAAATTATAGCTGCCTGTTCTGCACATAATAATGAATTGTATACAGCAATTTGGACAAATGAAGAAATAGATTCCATGCTACTAGAAAAAACATGATCTATTACAGAGTTTTATAGAGTTTAAGTACATTGTAGTTTTATATTTTTGGGTCTAAATACTGAGAATAAAACAGCTATTTTATTTTTCACAGTTCATTTCTGGGTTTTGCCCCGCAGACCTTGTATAACATGAAAACGCGATCCTAAGTTAAGCCTGCAAACTCATTGCTTCTCAGGGACTAACAGCCAGTGGTGTTTAATGAGCCATATTGGCCTGTTCAATAGGAACTGCCCTGCTCTCCTAAAATGGATGGGCTATCCCTTAGAAATAGGTATTTTTACATTATTTTTAATATTAGTATATTAGCTTTGCACTCCAAACTACTAGAAGAGATTTTAGAGAGATCTGATCACTCAGGGGAGGGGGAAGGCAAGGCTGGCGGCAGTCCATGAGTTGCTTGACGAGCAGAGAAATGTTATTTTTGCTGAATTTAACTAAGTCCTTTCCTTCACCTAGACAAACAAGGTGTATACTCTATAAATTTTTTTATTTATTTATCAAAACAGCCTCAGTAACTCATTACAATTAAAACGATTCCAGTGTTTCACAGACTAGCTTTCTCTGTATTTCACCACTCATTCCTAGTCTCTTCAACGTAAAAGTAGGAAAAAAAGTGTTCTGATTGAATCACTGAGAGAAATATGTATAATCTATGTAATGAATATCTTTCTGATTTTCAGTTTTTCAACGGGGTGCTCATTTACTTGCATTCCAAAGAACCTTTTATCCAAATCTTGGTTTTAAGAATTGTGGTCTTCAAGAAGTGAAACTTGAAAAAGGGAATTCTTAGGATAAAATACAAATTTATTACAAAATTCTATCTGTGTTTAATCATCTAGAGATTGGTAATAAATAAAATTTAAAAAGTCTCGTCCTGTTTCATTTACATGGGAATTCTCAAATTCAAGGTTTCTATAAGAAAAGGGCTCAATTAAAACGAATAATTTTCGTATAGCATCAAGAAAGGACAAATATGAGCCCTTTAACACAGGAAAAGTCCATTCGTAAAGGCAGTTCTGGAGAAGTTTTAGTACTGATCTCAATCTTGAAGCAGGGTGTGTTTTTGTGAGAAGGAGAAAATAATTTGTTGAAATTAATATATTTCCAAAGTTAGCAAGTCGGTTTCTTTCATATTGGAGATCCCAGAAGAGCAAGGAGCACAGAAAATACTGCATTGCAAATTATTTACACTTTCAGGGTTGCTTCCAACTTACACTTTTTTAATCTAAAAAAGGGATAGCATTAAATTAATGTAGAGATATTGAATCATTAAATCCATTTATCAAACGTAAAGACAAAGTGAATGTAAAAATGTAAGTGACATTTAATCAGTTTCATTGTCTGTATATATTATGCATAGCTGTCAAAACATAATCGGGAAAAGTTACCAGCTTTTTATCAATCACTACACAGACAACTCTGAGTGAAACTGTTTATGTTATATAGATATGTGAGATATATATATATACCTTCATTCACACAACAGTGAAGAGATCATCAAGATTTTAACACTTCTGTTTCTTAATTAAAAATAGTATCAGTGGAATCATTTTCTCTAAAAGTGAGAGAATGTTGTAAGACCTTAAGGGTATAGGCTAAAAGTGGTGTTTTGGCACATTTATTATTTCAGTTGAACTAGACTACCGTGAATGAAAAGCATGGGTGGGGAGCTGAAATGTGAACAACCTGAGTCTTGAGGTTTTAAGTACAACATACCCTTTTAGCTCAGGCAGCGGGGCCTGGGAATCATCAAGTATGGTCCTGAGAGAATGGGATCAGCACTACTTCTACTATGAAACGTGATACATGCATTCAAACTGCGTGTGAACTCCTACCAACATTAAATAAATCTTGAAGTGCTGAAAACACAACTTTGTGGGGTTTTGAGCCGTTTTAAATAGATCTTATTTCCTGATCAATATCCTCTCATTTGCAGGAATATCCATGTGCCCCATCTAAGATATGGGTATTTTTCTCTTATCCTCTCTCTCTGATTTGCAGCATGATGTGTGAAACAGAGAAAGTGGGATGAGATCACCCTGTGTTTGTTATTGCAACTTCGTGAAATTGTATTTCAGTTAAATAGATTTGGCATCATTTCTTAGGAAAGCTATTAATCATTCTGTGCCAGGAAAAAAGATTTCAGAGAGAAATTTCCCTTAAGTGAAGTCAGTGGGAGTTGCTGTTATCAGAAATTTGTCAGCAATCTCCCAACAATTATGATTTTACATGGCAATTCTTACAGAAAAAAAAATGCCTACTGAAAACTAATCTGCCACTTTGAACAAAAAAAAAAGTGTTGTTATTAATTAGCTGAATTATCAAATTTAATTTAATTTCTATAGACATATTACATATGGGTCCCTTGCTACAAGGAGGGCATTGAGGTGCTGGAGTGTGTTCAGAGAAGGACAACAAAGCTGGTGAAGGGTTTAGAGAATGAGTCTTATGATGAGCAGCTGAGGGAACTGGGGTTGTTTAGTCTGGAGAAGAGGAGGCTGAGGGGAGACCTTATCACTCTCTACAACTACCTGAAAGGAGGTTGTGGGGAGGTGGGGCTTGGTCTCTTCTCCCATGTTACAAATGACAGGAAAAGGGGGAATGGCCTCAAGTTGTGTCAGGGAAATTTAGGTTAGATATCAGCAAAAACTTCTTTCCAGAGAGGGTTGTGAAGCATTGGAACAGGCTGCTCAGGGGGGTGGTGGAGTCCCCATCCCTGGAAGTGTTTGAAAAATCTGTAGATATGGTGCTGAGGGGCATGGTTTAGGGGCTCTGGTAGTGCGGGGTGAATGGTTGGACTCGATGATCTTAAAAGTTTCTTCCAACCTAAATGATTCTGTGATATGTTCCCTTTAAAAGTATAATTATCGGTCTATACTGTATTTTCTGCTATTCTTTAGGGCTTTATAGACCATGTCATTCTTTGATCATTCTCATAATTCCTCCCTATTACCACTGCTTGCTGGATGACAAGAGTTTTGATATTTTTTTCAACTCTTGCTGGAAAATTAAGGGCAGCTTTTATGATCTCGTAAGGAGTATATCTTTGCTTTTTTCCTCTGCCTGCTATTGGAATTAAAATCAGAATTAGCATGTCTTTCCAAAAGACAAAGCTTTGTGGAAGAACCGTTCCTGGCTGTTCCTTGATAGCAGATGAGCCAGGAGTCAAGGTGACCCACAAGAAAAGGCCAGAGATTCCCCGTGCTGGAGTGCAGTCAAGGGTGACAATGAAAGGCTCTGTCAGCCATCCACAGGTGATCAACAGGGAAAGTGAGGTAATGAGCGAGGTCCAGGGTCCAGCCAGGACACCCTGCCAGCACATCAGGCTTGCGGAAGGAGATGTGTCTGGAGACAGTGTTTCTGGGGCAGGGACTGATGTACTTGTGCTGAGATGAAATGGGGCTCCAGGACCATGGGCAGGCAGTGATGAGGCCCTAGGGTAGGCTGAGGATGGAGACTAAGGTCTGGTAGTGTCTTCACTTGTTTATGTATGCTGACTTTGCTAGAGCCCTCCCATGTTCATGGTAGCTGGTCCTTGTCAAGCCTCCTACTGATCCTAAAAAGCTTTTTTCTTCCACGCATCACATCACCTGAAGTTCTATTCTGAATTGGAGTTCAATAATTTAACTGAAGATTTTGAGAGGACTTTTGTCCTTCCTAGCAGTTGTACATATATATGAGACCTGGACATTAATAAGACTCATTAATTATTTGTTCAGAAATGTAACAGCAATTTCGGCTTTACATTCAATATTTCATTTTCTCTCTTACTAAACCACTGTTAGAAGCCAATTTTCTGAGAAATTTGGGTTGTTCAGTTTGCTGTAGGTATTGTCAGCAACAAGATTATCACATCAAAGAACTTGTCATGAGAATGGAAACAAGTTTTAGTTTTATCTTTACTGACCTTAAACACAACTGTCCTTTTCACTTTCATCGTGTTTCAGTCATATTTGTATCGTATTTACCTTGTCTGCTTTAATAGTCAAAATACCCTGCCCAAAAATGTGGTTGGGCAGATAGCACATTTATTTAATTTCAGACTATGCAACAGTTTTTCCACATGTCAAAGTATTACTGTTCCTTAAAAACACTGGTAAGTACTTTTTCTCTACTATGGAAAACCATCACATAAAATCAAACCTGCCGTTTCCTTGTACCTCAACGCTTCCTTTAATTCGTGATCGTCTCTATAAGCTGTTGCCCATACAGAAAAGACAGACACGACATTTATATAAAACATGCATCTTTATCCCAAAACACTGACCCAGTACCAGCGCTTCCTTTGTTAAAACACTTCTCTAGTCTATCTTTTATGCACAGTTTACACCTCAGCCTCAGCAACAGGACAACTCCCAAATATCCACAAGCTCAGTTCCTTTCAAATCAGCACCTGTAAGTTCATGGTACATAGTTCACAAAAATACATATTCACAGTTCAAAATTCTCAAGTTTAATCCTTTTTCCTGTAGCTTATGAAGAAACATGTAAAAATTAACTATTGCTTTTGACATGATTAATCATAAATATAAAAATTATTTAGTTTTCTTATTACAAAGTGCCATGCAAATCAAGGACAATTTTCTGCAGAAATACTTTCAACGGGCTAGTCATACGGATTGTCGTAGTTTCCATATACTCAGTAACAACAGGAAATGATGACTAGGCAATATAAATTGAAAAAAAATCTGAAATCAGGTATTTTTATTTACTCACACAGAAATAGAGGCTCAGTAATGCATAAAATGAGCACATTCATTTGTGTATATCACGAAAGGACTATTATGGTGCATCCTAGGTGCATCCAGCCTCAGAAAAAGGATCCAGATATCAGTAAGGAAATATTTACACTCACAGTTCTTACAGCTGCCATTTGCACTGACTGCCTGATCAACTTTCAACAAGTTCCTATGTACAGTCTTGTTACATGAAATGAGGTGAAAGTCGAGGGGTACATACTGAAGCCTGTGACTGCTGGACATGGAGACTCTTGACTTGGGAAGATAGCACAAAACCAGGGATCTGCTTAAGAGAAAGATTCTCCTTTGAAGAGTAAGTGTCCAATCCTGTCATAAACAGGGAGACCAGGTGCTGCTCAGATCCAATCAAAGCAGAGACACTAAAATCCAGGAGCAGCATACACCTTTACAATCAACAAACAAGAGTATTAAATGATTTGAGTTAGTTAGCGTTCTCATTTTATCTTCTTATAAAACAAAAAAACCCCCCAAAAACTGCCACCCAAACATCTAATTAAATATAATTAAATATAATACCTGTCCACGTATCACTTTGCCAAAGCAAAGGTTTTTCTAAGTCCTGGAAAACAGTGTATGAAGCTGCCTAGATTTCTCTTCCAGGTTATATAGTACTAAGCCTGATTGGAAGCTTGGGGTGAGTTACCTGCCATCTCCCAGGCGCTAAGAAAAAATGAGCCAAAGCTCCTTTTCTGGAGCTGAGAGAAAACAGCACAGCATGGCTCAGCACCACACTGACGAATTCTCACCTGTTCCCAAAAATGGTCACCTCACATGCTGCCAGAAGAAAACTGTCCCTGCCCTGTTCAGGAGTGTGCCAGGATACTAATCAGCTTGAACCGAAACCATGCCAGAATCATGCTAAATACTACACTTAGTGACCTTCCCAGGTGCTTCGGCTTTACACCTGTCTGGCTAACACACATATGTTTGCCATAAATGCAGCTAATACAGATGAAGCCAGCAGCGGTGGAGACAGTTTAAATTGCTGCTTCCTAATGAACCTACGCAAGTTTTCGCAGTATCCCGTTTAGTACAGTTGCATTCCTCCAGCATTTCATCAGCCTCGCTTCTCACTGCTCCTCTCAATCATTGTTAATTTTCTAAACTTTTTTTAAATGAAATTTTGTGGTTTCACTTGCTCCTTGCTGGCTTACTGGGAAAACTAGAAGAGTTGGAGGGAAGAGAGGGTCTTGTGAGGTTATTAAGATGTCAGCCTGAGAAGAGCAGCTCTCCAGCTCTGCTACTTAAGCCTTCCAAAGTAATGCAATCTGTTTTTCACATTTAGACTCTCCTTCTTCCTTGCAGGCCTCATTTTTAGTCTGTGAGGCATTTAATCTCTTCCATCTTTTTCCTCATTCATGACCTGGTATCCAATTACAGTAACTATTCTTGCTTCCTCGTGTCAGCTGTATCTTTTCAGTATTTATCATTTTCATACAGTATTTCTTACCACAGGCTTTCTTCATATTCTTAGCATTAAAAAGCCAATTAAAATTCACAGGAGCTAATGTCTAACATTTTTTACTGTTTTTAGCGATTTTCATCACAGTCGGTTTGTATATGCAAATACAGTCTTCAGCTTGATATCTCAAAGCTAAGCAAAAAACATGGCCATTAGCAGCTTATGATTCCTACTGAAATCTGCCCCAGGTAAAATGTTTGATTCTCTGTAACTGAAGCTCAGACAGAACGGAATATAGAGTTTAAATTAAATTTTTAATGCTTCATTTGACATCTTAAAAACAGACAGGTGTGCAGTTTTTAAGAGAGCTGGCAATTGTGACACTGATCACTGTCGCTTGACACTACCCGTTGTTGTGTTTTAAGGAGGTACTAATTGTCACCTTCAAGCTAGATAAGCTTGCACAAACCGATAACATGCTTTAATTTGTGTGTAATTACTCAAACCGAATACAATTTATGCCATTTTAAAGGTGGTGTTCTGGGATGCAGGTGTTCATAAGGTAAAGTTCATTAAACCCCGTGCTGTATCTTCTCTCTCTCCCTGTACTGCTGCATTATCAAGAAATTTGTAATTCCAGTACAGAGACAGACTGATGTATTCTTAATGTGCAAAAAGTGATTGTGGTATTTTTCCAGCTCCATTTCAGGAAATATGCAGTGTGTTACAGCATGCAAGAAAGTTCTCAACCATTTTGATCCTCAAGATTCAGGCAAAAAAAGTATTTGGGGGTTTTTTAAAAATAATCTGAGAACAGAAACAACAAGCCTACAGTCTGTAGGTAAGTGTCTCCGATTACATACTTTTTTTTAAATACAGTACTTTAGTCACTGACATACTTTTTTCCCATTAGATATAATGTTCACTAATGCAATGTATAAAAATGAAAAGGATACAAAAGGAAGTATCTCAAAAAGGTTATTTGAAACAGTCAGAGTAGTATGCTAATTTTCCTTCCAGTAACTATTGTATTTTAAAACAAAAACAGAAAAAGAAACAAAATGCAAGGAGATCAAAATAATCTAATATTATAATTTAGTCTCCAGATAGAGATTTTGAGGAGAATTAGAGAGACAGTGCTGACATACAAAGAGGAAAATGGATTTTTCATACAAGTAAAATGTAAAGCGATAATGTTCCATAGGCCTCTTTGTATCCACAAACAATTCTTGCTATTGGCAGCAGACAGTCAGAACGTAATACAGAAAGAAATCCCAACACTATCTTAAAAAGAGGTCATGTATTTTATATATTTGATTTCCATGTTTTTTTAAATTTAATTCAAAAACAGTGAGTTGTCAAAGCAGAACAAAATGAAATGTATCTCACTTGCTAATTCAGGAAAGAAAGTAAAATTATTTTATGAACTCGCAAACTATGAAAGGGTTAAACATGAGTTTTTCTCTTAAGGTTTGTGCATTCTTTGAGGAACCATTTGCACAGCTAAATTTCTTTCTTTTTGATGAAAATAGAGGTGATAAGCACTTCAGTTGTCCCTTCAATGAGTCACTCCCAATTTTTTCTCAGTTCCTAAAAATAAATCTGGAAGAAAATAGCTGAGGCTGAATTAAAATTATTATTTTTTTAATTTCACTGAATGATGTTAAAATAGATTTTGTCCAATGAATAAGGGGTTTTATTCTAATCCAAATCGATTTTTTTGAAACTCATCAAGAAAAAGAAGTTTTATTTGGAAAATTGCAAGTGAGGAAAATGCTAATTATAACTGTTTCCTCAAGTCTCTTTTTTGTGATGCTGACACATGATACTGTGCTCAACTATTTGTCTCAGGAAAACATCCTAACTACATACGCAGTGCTCAGAACAGTGTTTCCTGTCAATGTTATGTCATTCCCCAAACTTACAATAAAATTTTGAACCTTAATTTTCCCAATGATTCTTTTAACACTGCAAAGAGATGGCATTCAGAATGGGATTATGATTTCTTAGCTCTTGCAAGAAGGGAATGATGCAATTGGTTGTAAGTATAGCCTCCTGATTTGTAAATTTATTTTTGTCCCAAATTGTCTGATCCAATGTTTTTCAGGCAAACCATTTAGTCTAAGTTCATAACTTGTTTCAGGAAAGACAAAATCACAATCTTTCTGTTCTCTCAAGTGCAATTGCACATGGTTAATCAAGACTTTTCAGAGATGTACCCTAGAAGAATGTTGCTTAGTGTTTCTTTGGAGCTTTCCAGAGAGCTGCGGAAGGCCTGTTCTATGAAGATGTCAATATTTCCCACTAGTCCTATTTATTGTTCAATACTGAAAGATCTCTCATATTGTTCAATCTTAACATATGTCTTTCTTTGGAATTCCAAGATATAAATTAGAATTACCACTAAAATAATATGATTAAAATGAACACTACATAAATCTGAGTTTTACCAGTAATTTCAATGCAGCATACTATAGCTCAAAATACTAATTCAGTTCCAGAGAGGTAGCCTGAGAAAGGTGTGTTTTGTATCAAAATCAAGAGTCTTTAGACAAGAAAGACAAGAAAGCAAGTAATTAGCATCTGAGAAATTGTTAAAGGTTTGAGTAGCTTCGAACTTTAAAAGCATTGTCGGTTACAAGCAATCTTCCAACTCTTTTTAAACAGCAGTGACTACCTTTATGATGCTGTTAACAGTCTACGTAAGCCACTTGCTCGTTGTTATTACCACAGTGCCTCTGAGTATAGTACAGGTGGTGTATCAAGATATGTTAGGAGTAGAAGGACAGGTGAAAATTCCCCCTCTGCCTCCTCGATAAGTTTGGCACTGTCTGTAAAAATTCCATTTTGTTTATTTTGCAAATAAAAACTATTTTTAAAGTCAGTTTTTCCTGAACTTCCTTAATTAGTCACTGCATTTTCCCAACATGAGAAGACATAACAAAAACCTTGCAACGTATTTAACATTCAATACTCTTGGCATATTCTTAATGTAAAAAAGTTTCTACGGAAGTTATATGTTGATTTTGAAGTAATGATCAAAATGGTTTCAAAAGTATTTAAATTATTGAAACATATGTGTGGAAAAAGTCTTCTACATCCATTCCTGATCCTGAACTATCTTCTCTTAGGAGTTTGGCTATAGTTGAGGAGGTAAAAGTTCAGAGTAATGGTTGTTTGAAAAATAGAACATTAAAATAAAATTCACATACGTATCTGACCTTTCTGTCATAGATATTTGACTTTTCTTTGTCTGTTATATTCTAAGAAAATATTATCAAATATATATTTATTTTCAGATTTGATTTATTTTAAAATATGGTTTATGTGAAAACAGATTTCAGAAATAGTCTCCTCCACCCGCTCCTATTTTTTTCCCCCATTTTTTTTCCCTATTAGTACAGTATACATCCCCCCATATTAACATTCTGGTTGTATGATTCATCCCCATCATGTTGCAGTAATTGTTATATTTTCACACTTTTCCTCCAGCATTATTGTTTCACATTCATCCTGTTTTGTACTCATGCTCTCAGACAATAGGAAACAATAGGTAAAGAAAATCTGCTGCCTCAAAAGGGTTTAGAGCTTAGCAATGGACTTCTTGCAGCTTTTGCTGTATCTTCCAGAATTCAAGTTTTCATTACAAAGAGAAAGTTTCCAGAACATAAAATTTTAGGAAAAGCCTTCGCTGTGTAAAATGTCTTCAGAAGAAAGTAGTTTTTCCAGCAGAACAGTAAATTCCTCTCATTCATCTTACTGCATTGTTAAATATAACAGTGTAATTACCTACACTGTTAACCAAAGAGCTGCTGTTTGTCATAGCAGAACCAATAGGCTATGGCACTTATCCACTGTGACTAACTGTATCTGCCACCTTGGAGACCCCATTCATTTGAAAATCTTTCTTAAACATAATAGAAGCTTTGACTACACAGGGTTACAACATTTTACTTTTAAAGGTTTGCTTTTTCTTAAAGGAAAAATAACAGAGAAATTCCAAGTATAGTCGGCTGGAAACTGCTAAAATCTCCTAGAAAGTTGTCCAGCAGTGAAAGACTTTTCAGCTTAGCACATTTTGACTATCTAGCCTGCATCTTAATACAATTTTAGAACAGAGATATAGAAAAAGAATCAAGAAAAACTATACATTAAATTTCCACAGAAATTCTAAAAAGAAAAATATTTACTAATTTTCCCAAAACGCACTCATTAACCCGACATTTGCTGGAACTGCTAAAGGAGCTTCTCCATCAATTATCTCATATTTTTCATTAACTCTACACCTTTCATGGCATTTATAACTGCTTATGTAGCCACAAATATTCTTGTGAGTCAGGAGCCATGAACAGACCCAGAGCAGAAAGCAGGAAGAAAATGAGTTCCAGACCTTCCCACATGTACCTCTCCCCAGTTGTGTTTCACTTGCAATTTGAACTGTAATCAGAGTTTGAAACCTCATTCTTAGGCAATGACAATTAGGGGGCAAAAGTATAGGGGAGAAAAGGAGACAGTATTACAGGCATATAGTGAGCTCTGTGTGCTAAGAGCAGGGACAGGAGGTAGGCAAGGTGAAGTGGGGTGTAACAGCTTGGGTCTTGCCCTCTGCAGTGGGTAGGCAGTGCTGGGGCAATTTCAGTTTCAGAGGAGGGATCCAGAGGGTGCTCGACACTGTAAGTTCTTGAGCTGTTT
Organism: Buceros rhinoceros silvestris; assembly: GCF_000710305.1. Taxonomy (NCBI): domain Eukaryota; kingdom Metazoa; phylum Chordata; class Aves; order Bucerotiformes; family Bucerotidae; genus Buceros; species Buceros rhinoceros. Next base: position 15,975 of record NW_010408714.1, on the reverse strand, counting down.
TCCTTGTGAAACAGCACTAAAGAGAACTTTTTTCCATGGTTGCTTTTTCAGTAAAAGTCCCATCTTACTGATAACTGTATTCCTTCTTCCCATTTACACTTCTCAAAGCAGAATGCTTCCAGAGGAGTATCCCCTTCATATAGACAACACAGCAAAGCACCATCCCGTTGGATTCCTGTGGGACCTCTACACTTCTCTTCTAATCTGCATGAATTTTCTTTCTGTTTGCCCTCTGCAGACCACTTAATTTTATATAGTTTCCAATGGGTGCTCTTCTAGCCAATAGCACTATGATTAAATGCAGGGTGCTCAGTGTGGGAAAGTGTGATTTTGCCATTAGTAAGGCCAAACACACGTGTTCTAGCTGCCCTAGGTTTGGAAATCAGAAGGATTTAAAGGATTTATAACCAGGAAGGAGGAAAATTACTTTTTTTTGGTTTTCCTTTTCCTTCTTTTCCTCTGATCTGCATCAGAAATTTCCAAGCAATATAGTTATAATGATTATTATAGTAATTGTGAACTATTGTGAACTGTGAACTGTCATAATTGTGAACTATAACACACCAAAAATATAGCTAAAACTAGCAATGCACTAGTTGAAGTGCATCACAACAGAAGAGTTGCAAAGAAAATTACAAAATTATGTAGGGCTGATGAAGCATTATTTTGTGAGTTGTTGCTCAGAGAGATATATTCTCTCTGGCCATAATGCATAGAGTTAAATTTTAGAACAAAATGTAAAAAAAAAAAAATGCATTAGCACAGTGGAACACCAGGACCCATGCCCAGGGCCCTACAGTAACAGAAATGAATAAAAATTGTGCTATTAATGTAGGAAGAAATATAAAATCTGCTTACAAAGCTAGAGTCCCAGCTTGAAACTCCTGGATAGGAAAACATAAGCTTGAGGGTGGTTAATTCTGCCATTGAGGACAATATATCCATAATATTTAAACAACTGCAGACGTATGTGGAAAATCAGCATCCGTAAATTTGCTTCCTTTTAGATAGAAAAAATGCCTTACCAAAGAAATGAGGCAGTTTCTGGTTCTTTAGAGGCCCACAGCAAGTAATGAGTTAATCTTTCTGTTAAAGAATATTGGGAGAAGAGAGTAGAAAAGGGTGGTGATGAGCTGGAAAAGATGACACAACCTAATGGTCAGAAACTTCCTAGTTCCCAGACTGTGCCTCACTTTACCCTCACTACCCATCTAAGGTAGGGGTACTAATCAGCGACTACGGCTACTTTGTCAGCCAGACTCACTATTCCAAGAAAGACATTTCATAGGTGTCTACAATAGCTGGGAGGAATCACCTTCTAAAGGTGACCAACTCTCTCTTATGGCCATAGAGGAATTCTAGGCATATAGATTAGACTTTCATGTGGCTTAATGCAGACCAGATTGGGTCCACTTGGGTAACTTCCCATCAGTTAAAAGTGTCAAGGGTGTTCTCTGACACTACTTGTATGCTGTGACCTCCAAAATGCAGTAGTAGCATAGAAATTGTTTGTTGGAATGGTCCGTGGCCCACGTTAATTCCCCATCTGGACTCAGGAACTTTTCAGGTAGTACTGCTTGGTATAAACCAAAACCATGTCAGGGACTACGTTAAGTAGTTAACAGTGTGACAATTGAAGTACCACTGCTTGGGAACCTTGTTTGGCACTACGCAGTTTTCCATCACAATTTTGCAGCCCACATGTCTCCTTCATTAATCTGTTTAGGCCACTTTAAAACTTTGTGATTTTTAACGGATGAACATACAGCAAGTTTTTACCTATGAGCTACTCATCCATCACTTTTACATTAATTGCTGCTGAACAATGTAATACTATATACAGTCAAGAGGCAAAAGACGGGCTGCCTGCTGAAACATCCAAATAGTCAAAGTCTACTTTTAGCTAGTTAAATATCTAACAGTTCACAGAATACTTCATCTAGCTAGACTAATGCAGTAGAACAGTAGGTGGTAAATGGTAATGTTTTAAATCCAGCTCACTAATATAAAATTATCCCCACCGCCTCTCTATCTTCAGGTTAGAAATTACTTAAACTAGAATCTAAATTAACATATTATATCAAAATATAAGTTTGCAGAGTTAGAATTGCACCGCTGGTGGATGATTCTCATGGCAGTTTCGGATACACACAAATGTTTTGGTTAATCAAGTTTAAATGTAAATATTGGAAAAATCTAGCCAAGGAAGTACTGTCATCCCGTTTGAAATGTTCCTGTTGCTAAATCTTCCATCACATTTACAGTTTACATCATCAGGCAGAGACAACTGGCATAAAACCTGATGTTTTGCCTTGAATTTTATGTGATGAAGAGTCTTATACATGTGTACTATATTATGGTAACAATAAAATATGCATTCCATCTTGATTAGAGTTTTCTTCAGAGAAGACAAATATTCATCTTAACTTCTGGTAAAAATAAAGGAAGAGGTGTTTAAGTGGCTCTTGTAATTAACAGCAAACAGAAGGAGTAGTAAGCAAGACTGGGAAATATCCTGTTTCTGATTTTCTTGGAAAAATGCAGTTTTAAAATTTACTATGGACCAATAGGATCTCCATCTCTTGCTGCTTTCACAGACCTGCTGTCATTGACAGGATTATCAAGTTTAGGCAATACAGGCAGTTACCAACCAAGATAGGGAACAGGTGGGTTGGTGGACCCAGTATTTTTCCATGCCAATGACATACAAACGTGTACAAACTGAGATATGTCGTGGAATAAGTTGCAACACCTTTCTGTCCCTGCCTCACCTTCTAAATTTCTTTTTTGTAGCTAAATTTGTATTTGTAGAAAAGTAAAGCAGTGACAGAACCTAAAAATGCCAGCTGCTGATCATGTGTAATATGGATGCATACACGTTTTATTTGTTTCTGGTATGTTTAGTTTGATGTGGAAAAATATATTTATTTTTGTTATTTTTTTCTCTTGAGATACTAGAACACTTGTTCATATTTACTAGTATTGATATTTCTTATATCTTTGTAGCCTTTGTTGCATTCTTTACTACATAGCTTCTCAAAGTATTTATTCATTTTAAAAATGTAAATTACATTTAAATAATTTTCAAATAGTTCTTTACAGCCTTAGTTTATACTTCGCCACCTGGTTTTAGTGAATTTAAATAAGAGAAGAGCCACCACTAAAATAAAAATTAATTGTGCAAGGCAAACCGATACAGACACCACTTATAAGCACAACGGTATAGCAAAATCAATAAATGATAGTCTTACAGTACTGTTTTATGCTGGTGCATGGGCTTTTATATTATCTAATTATTTTCAAAGAATCTTTCCATGTTGGGAAGAAATACACAAAACTATTTAATCAAGAATATATTTCCCTTTGATGTTATCATAACTCCTTTGCTTTTATCTGGGTATGAAATGTTTATGGTTAAATAAAGCTTGCTAAATGTTTATACGATTTATCAGCTCTAGGCAGGTGGTTTCTTTTCAGAAAGTAAACTGAAGAATTGGGCTCTCGTCCAGGCCAGCCCATAAACACATGTTCTAATTTTAAGCACAGAAGAAATGTCCTTAAAGTCATGTGCAAGAAAATTAAACACATTTTTTTCTCTTGTCTGGATCAAAACTTAAACTGGCAAGAGATGCCACTCATGTCCTGTCTCTTTTGGCTTTTCCATTCTTTTTTTTTTTATTCCTCATTACTCAGGAAACCAAAATAGTCTTAATAGTGTTATAGTGATATAGTGTCAAATTCTATGGAGAAATGTAAAATTCTTGCCAGTTCGTACTGCAAACTGGGTAGACACCTGGAAACTTTATCTTTAGTTCTCTACACATCAGCTTGTCACCATTTTTCAACAGCTTGTTTACACTGTAATGACGCTGTAAGTGGGAGCCGAAGTCGCTGTCTCCCCACTGACAAAAGTAATCAACATACACCTGCTTTCTGCTGGAAAAAAATGCAGCAGTTGATGTAGCGGCTTTTTAACCTGCAAGATGGTGATAAACTAGAATGCTGTAAACATCTGAATCTGACAAACCTCCTCTTACTGTTTGCAAATTGAACTTGAGCAGCAGGAGGCTGCCACATGCATCTCTTTCTGTGATGACAGACTATAATGTCACCAGTAAAAAATTATAGTCATGCCTGTAAGGACAGAGAAATCTCACTAGCTCTTTCACCCAGAAAAATAAAAACACACTTATAACTTAAGGTTATAATGTGAATATTCATGTATTTCCACAGCATAAGAACATGTAAGGTCATCAAAAACCTAGCTTAGTCAAGTCTAGGCCACTACATAAGTCCATTAGAATCTTAATAGGAACGTTCTCCTCATGGGCCCCAGCCCATGCCTGAAGCACAGCACATCATGAAGACCAAGGCCTTAAAGTCTCCATGTGCGTGTGTGTGTGAGAGAGAGAGAGAGAGAATGATGCTCAGAGAAACAGAGAGCTGTTGCCATTGTTTGGGGCCATGTAAACTCAGACAATACATGAACGGAAATATTCCTAAATAATTCTAGGAATAAGACTATATTCTCTCAAAAAAGGGAGATAAAAGAAATTCCAAGATTTGACCTACGGGAAATACCTTCTTGACAACTTCAGTACTAATGATGTAAGGATCATACCCCAGCTGAAAAGAGTTTTTGTTGCCTATAGGAACATGTCTAACATCCTGTCTCTGGTTGTGACCAATCTCTCATGCCTTATGCTATCTTATCATCCCATGCTACAAAGTGAACATGGGTATCAAAAAGAGCATAAAATATTTTCGGACCCAGTAGCTGTCCATCCAAAGCCTTAAAGCTCTAGGTTAATACATTATCAGACATACCGCATCTAACACAATCAACAGAGAGAGATTACTCTTTTAACCCCCTTGGGTGGAGGACACCCACAGACTTACATTCTTTAGTCTCTGACATTATCATGATCCCTTACACATCCTACAGTTGTTTATATAAGCTTATGTTCTCCATTACAAAAAACCTTTGGTTCTTTTCCATTACAATCCCGTGGACTGAACATTATGTCTTTTTTCTATACATTTGACATCTCCCTATAACTAGAATATCTGAGTTCACAAGTGATCAGCTAGTCTTTGAGATCTCAAAAGGCTGTTTTTCTGAAGGGAATAAAACACGATCTGTTGCTGGTTTTAAAGTGTTTTATTTTTGTTTTGACACATATTTCTTAAAGGAGTGGGAGAGTAGCTCATTGCCAAGAACATTGTTAAATAAAAACATTTTCAAATTTAACTTGCCATCAATCTCATGACCTGTTGTGGTCCCCTAGGAGTCATGACTGTTTCTGCCCCTTTGTTTTTTTTTTTCTTTTCCTTCGGGGGAATGCTTGCTTTTGTTTTCCCTCTGACATTAATGCATTCAGATATGATACAAGTCTTCAGTGTTACAAACACTGTATCCTAGACATTCCCTTAGTAAATCAGCTGCTGAGAAAGTCCTGCCAATCTGATCAGGGCTCTGGACATCATCTTGTGTTATTCCATCAACATTAAACAGGCTAGCATTCTAATGCTCCCCCCCTTAGCTTAAATATGGAGTACGTCCAGTCAGACTTGATAACAATAATATTATGTACAAAAGAATTCTTAACACATCTTTAAAGCTATAATGTCAAATGCTAAAAAAAGAAAAATAAAATAGGAAATACCAAATGTAAATTTGCTAGTCCTTTTCTTTGTCCTGCATTCCAATATAACTTTTCCATGGTCCAGTGCCACTTTCAGCACGCTGTTAAACAAACTAAATGTTATTTCACCTGTTTTGCTCATAGTGTGGCCCTCTGGCTAGTACACCTCACTTCATTCAAAAATATAATGATTAAATCTTCTTTAGCTTTTCTACAGCAGTGATCACTACAGCATCTGCATGCTTCACAAATACTAATGGGACTCTTCATAGGATCTTAGTAAGAGGAAGAAGTAGCAATCTTGTTAAATAAAACTGAGGGCAAAGAAGCACAATTTAAAATCAAATTTATTAATACAGTTAACATTAATGCATTTTCTATTTTCAGAGAATTTCTTACAGACAACTGCAGCTGTGAGGTCTCAGCAGTTCTGAAGATAACCTGCCCCAAGTTAAGCCTGCAGAAAATGAGTGAGACTACTCTTAAAACTTCAGCTTTCAGTGACTTAAAATATTACCACAGGTGTTTTATAGCAGAGGTAGGAACAGGGTTAATTGATCAGGACACTATTTATTCCTCTTAACCAGCCTCTGCCTACTTATTCAGTATACAATCTCTAGCTTTGTGGAAAAAAGGGCTGATACAGGTGTCATTCTTTCATTCCCTAGTACCGACTCACCCCGATAGCTTGCCATCCTCTCGTGGCAGGGAGTGTGAAGTAGTTATCATATCACATAGTTATCATACATTCCAATACAGACTCTGTTCTGAACCACCAGTCTGTTGTGAACTTCTGGCTACTCATCTGAGTCTCGTTTTCCTCACACAGCAAATCTTGGAATCTCTCAGGCTCCTCATTTCAGAATAATGTTCCTTGCTCAGTCAGTCAGTCCTTGCTCACAAGGTGGCAATCTCCAACCCCATGTTTTTCCTCAGAGCATCTCCCTTTCAGACCTCTGCTTTCTGCTAACGTCTCTTCTTCTTCTTTGCTATAAGGGTGAGATCTGAGCAAAGGAGAGACAAGGTGGCATCCCCAAGCCTGAGGTAGCATAGAAAATTCTTTATCTCAGGTTGACATAAATGTAGCACAGTTTTGGTAGTTTAGTCACTGAAATCTCAGAAGTCTTAGCTCTCCTGTTAAACCTGTATTTTTTTCAAAAGCTTTTTTACATCACAAAATTGAGATTAATTTTATCAGAGACAGCAATCACAGTTCTGGTGCAAATTCCACCTTCCTTATGAATCAAGTATGAGATCTAAAGACTTCCAGAATGTATGTTGCAGATGTTAATATGTTCTCCATATTTATGGAGTAACATTTTGTCTCATTTTTTTTTATTGAAGAAACAACAAACAAAAATCCTTCCAAACTGCCGCAGACAGCTGTCACAAACAAATTGATTTAGTATCAATAAGATTTAGTATCATAAGATCAAAAATGACTGAAATCGTGGTCATATTTAATGGGAGTGTCCCTACTGGCTTCAACCATAATACTCCTAAAGAGATTAATTTTAATTCTTCCTTTTCCACCAGTAGAGATGTTATTAGCCCCATGTTAAAGATTCATATGATCTAGAAGGTCTAAGGAAAAGGACATCTATGGAGGTTCCTGGGCACAAAGCACAACTAGACTGTCAATTAAAAAAAAAAAAAAAAGAGTCCGGCTCTAAAGCGACTCTGAGTCATCAAATACTCTTGTTACATAACGTGTTTATGACAACGGGCCTGTTGGCACCTAAGCTGGCCAAGACAGTTAAAGCTCAGTCTCATGCATATAATGTGCTGGCAATTCACCAGATCTTTTTCAGAGCATATCTGCAAAGCCAAGGCTTGCACAGCTTCCTCTAGGGACTGCAGTTTGAACAAAAAGCATTGCATCTCATTTATTTTTCAGTGAGACTCGGGAAATAGATCTGCATCTCCAGTGGCATTAGTGATCAACCTCCTACCACAACAGGAAAGGAGACATCACAGGGAATAAAGGAATGGGCAATATTTAAGATGTAGTACTAAGTTTTCTACTCAGTAGCATTGGTGAATCAATGTCCAGGTTCTGCTGTGCTTTATACTATTATTAGCTTTGCGGTACTTAGGTCTTCTTGTTCTTAGTTCCTACTGGATGCACTGTCCTACAGCCATTTTGTTCTTTTTTCCCCTAGACAGTCATCACTTGATTTTTTTAAATGACATCGCAGCAGATATCACACTAGCAAGTGATTCCTGAAAAAGTATACAACCTTTGACTATATTTAATGCATCCAAACCATTTCTATTTTTCTCACAACTTCCATAAAACTAACATAATAATTTTCACCTAATATTAGGAGAATATTATATTCTCCTAATATCAGAGTCCCAGCTTTTCAGTAAATTAATAACTCATCTGTTAATTTCAAATGTGCCATCTTAATAGTCAATTACTCAGGCCAACAGACCTTAAATTATTCTTGATTTAGTATTAAAAAACAAACAAGCAAACAAATAAAAAACCCAAACAACATTTCAAGAGGTTTTTTCCCCATTATCAAATTACATTAGCTCTGCTTTTTGGTTTCCGCAGTTAATAAAACCATAGGATTTAATAAAAGTCTCACGGAAAGTGTTGGAGAACAGAATGGATTAATCAAAGACATAAGATAACATATATTTTCCTATCATTTTCCTAAATTTAATGAATAATTAGAATTCCTATTAATTATTTACCTCATATGCCACTGGTTCTAAGGATAATTTCCCAAAGTCTGTATTTATAGGAAACTGGCATTTCATGCTGTAGCTATCAGATGGTGGCATATGTGCTGCCTTTTGTAAGAGAAATAATCATCTATCTTTGGAATAAATTGTTAAATTGTGAGATAATACAATTTAATAAGGAGTTCAACTAAACCCAAATTTAAAATTCTCTTTTAATTCTATTCCATGCAAGCTTTTATGCCAGCTTCATCACTGTTAGACTGTGTGAATGCCTACCTCTTTTGCATTATTCAGCTGTGTGTTAGTGTGTTGGATTCATCCCAATTGCCTTAAACCATCTAACTTAGGTATCTAGCCTAAGAGGGCCCTCTGACCACGCAGTCGTACCCAGTCACCATCTAGTCATTGATGCTCCCCCAGAGGCTGATTCATCCCACCCTCAGTTTGCTCTCTGAAATAGAAAGGATGAATTGTTCTATGGAGGTTCCTGCTGGTGGTAACTTAAAACACTTGTGAACAGTAATTTTGTTTGTTTGTTTATTTCCATCATGCTTCAGCATTGTGGCTGCCACAGGTGGTCAGGGAAAGCACATGCACATACTGTACTCCCTCCTTCCCACCAGAGCCGGCACCATGAAGGTCTGATTCCCTGTGACAGTTGCTGACAAGTATTGAATACCATGGTACCTCACCGACTAGTGCCGTATTCTATTGCAAGCTCTATTGTTCTTTTTCCTCCCTAATGTTTTGCTATTTTAAAACATTTCATATCTGTTCGATCTCTTCTACATTTTAATGTGGTTAAGGGATGTTGGTGAGCTGTTGACAATAGAATATAATGAACCATCTCGATGGACTTGATGTATGATGAGACTTTGCGTCAGAGGACAGATATGTGTTACTTGATTCCACAGTGACTGGAATCAAAGCTCAGATGCTTAAAAGAGTGGCTGTACTGACATAGCAAGAATCATGCTTTCAGATAGCCTGCAATTATTTGTTTTGAAATTTAAATGTAATGGAACTAGGGATTGTGTTTAATTTTCACCTTGTCATGATGGAAAGCAAACCCAAAGCTGCACGAATGCAAGTCAGAGAGGTTTAGATGCAGAAAAATCACACCCCTCAGCACTCTGAGCCTGCAAGACTTTGAGAACCTCAAGGAATTATATTTATGAGAAGCACAGAAGAAATAATCACTCTCATGATATTCCACAGTAGAAGAACAAAATAACAAAATATTTAAGTAATCAAAGACAGTATTGCAAACATGAACAAAACACTTACCACTTGACGGTAGTATTCATATACCCCACCAAAATTTCATAGGTACTGTGTATCAATGCAAAGTCAGTACCATTACAGAATAAAAATTTTAAAGGCCTGAATTACTCTATAATTTTAAAGCTTGGAAAGATTCTTTTAGTTTTTATACTCACAGACATATTCTCTTAAGACACAGGTAAGTCTCAATATGTATAAAACCCCAAACTCGAAGGTGAGGTTTTACATTATACAGTCCCTACATATTGGATTTCATAACTGTAGGTGCTGACTCTTTATACTCATGCATGCATAAACCCATTCCCATCCTGTAACCACAGTTACAGGTTCCTACCTCAGACTGGCTAGCACCAGATGCATCAGAGGACAGTGTGAGAATCCCACCAAAGGATTTAATTTTTTTATTATTATTATTCATACAAAACGGGATCAGAATTTAGATGTGATACCGTGGCAGGTAATAATGGAAAAGCTGGGGAAAAAGCAAGAACCTTGATGTGATTTGCACTCATCTTCAAAAAACTAAATTGAAAAATAGAAAAAATGTAGACACACTTGGAATGGGGTCTGGTTTCCACAGACTGAAATAGACACCATTTTCACTATACATGTAAAAAGACTTAATATATGAATATTTTAACAGATTGATGAAAGACTGATTATCTGCAAGAACTTAGCTGGAACTCCTGGAAGAATAATAGTGCCAACACTGCTTTGTTTCCATGGCTGAAAATCTTCATTATGAACAGCTGATAGTGCAAGTAAAAAAACCCTGCAAGCTGGATAGATATAGTAATTAAATAAATTAAACTCTTTTTTTTGTCGGTATATATTAAACATGTCTGACGACAATTCAAAGGACTGATGAGGATCAGTTATCTGAGGTGTTTGTCTAGTTTAGCTTGTGCAGAACTGTTTGTGGCCACCACATAGCACTCTGCACAGAAGAGAGCGTATTTTGATGCTTTTGATGGGTTAAAGTATTCAAATTTCAAAGTGCTCAGAAGTTTCAGTAAGTGTCTTTCTCTGACCTCAACTTTCCAATAGCTTTCTGATTTCACCTCAGTCCTTGAGATCACTTAAACTTTTTCCTGTGCATTCATAACCCAAAACATCTCAGATTTCTTCATGGTCTTCCCACTCCCCTGAACGACATTTTCTTCCACATCTTTGCCAAAGTTTTTACTAATCCCAAAGTTCCTGCTTGAAAACGACAACTCTCTAGCCAGCTCCAAATTGAATTTTCTCAGCTTACAAAGCTCTTTTCCTTTTAATGTCCTTTAGTAGTAGCTATTGAGTTAAATTTTTATTCTCTGGATCTCTCATCTGCTTTTCTTTGATTTCATTAAAGAGCATAACCTGAATTGGGGAACAGCTGAGGCTCGTCACAATGTGTCAAGGCTATTGTTCTTAGCTGAAAAGGAAAAAGAAGAAGCTACAGAAGAAAACAAACTATGGAAATCACTGGAAGGAAGGGGATTGGAGACAAAGTAAAAGCTTATACAGAAGCATTCTCTGAGGGATTAATATCCAGCACAGGAAAATCAACTATGATAATTCTAAATTTGAAAAGGTAAAGGAGATTCCAAAGAGGGTATTAAAGGTACAGAGGAGTTTTTTTTCCTTCTCCATCTCTAAAGCTTTGTCTTTACTAGACTGAGCCTAATCTTAGGCATTGGAGTTACATCACAAGACTTCTGCTCTGCTTTTAAAAATTTTATTTTTTTATGTTGCTTATTTCAGCAACAAGTCTAATATAGGAGCTGCAATCCTAAAAGTGGTTAGGAAAGCACAAAAGGAATAAGAAAAATACTTACACTATGCCTTTCTGCTGTGATAGTTTGTGTAGCTGGAGATTTTTTTGTTTGGGTTTTTTGTTTTGTTTTGGTTTTTTGTATGCAGTTAAGCAAGCTAAAAAATTACTAAGGGAAAACATTTATGTTTTTCCAGAATTTCTCTCTTAAAGCAAAAAGAGACATAAATCTCCATTTTTCACTCTAGTCATACAGGTAACGGTTTTTTTACTTTAGAAGCAAATATCATCCTTGTCTGACTGTTTCAGTTAATGTAATGATCTATGCATTTGCCCACTTATCACTGGACTCAGAAATGACTGGTGAATTGTTCAAAAGTTTGATTGTTGCTTTAGCAATAATAATTAAAAAAAGGTAAACAAATCATTGCTTCGCCTTTGTCCAAAGTATTAAGTTGTAACAAAGTAGTCAACAAAATTCCTGCCTATATGTTTGATTACTGAGAGTCCCTAAGACTTGCTGTTTCTTGCCACTAAAAATGTGATCATGTAAATACTAGCCTCTAGACCAAGTCTGCTCTCTGCTTGAAGGAGACCAGTTTGTCTCTTTATATGCCTAAACCCATTTGTTAATGACATCTGTTAATGGTCATCTGAGAAGTATCTGTTGCTCTTGCTAAAACACGAGAGCTATCTTATTCAAGGAAGAAAAAAAGTATCTGCTTCTAGAAGACATCAGTTTCTGAATGACTCAATTTCATAAGCAGGAGCTTAGCTGAGGAATGGCTGTATGGGTTCAAGTCAGGAACTGGACTGCAGAAAGAAGAATTCACAAGAATTCTTCTCTTCAGTTTTTCCAAAATTCTGGTGTACGTTTCCTAAAAATCACTTGACTAAAGTTGATTCAAAATTTCTTTGTAGATCTGAGCAGCACGAACATCAGAAGAATGAAATCCAGAGGCCTGGATGAGGTAGCATTACAGAATCAGAGAATGGTAGGGGTTGGAAGGGACCTCTGGGGATCATTTGGTCCAACCTTCCTGCTAAAGCAGGTTCACCTAGAGCGGGTTGCACAAGATCACAGCCAGGCAGGTTTTGAATATCTCCAGAGAAGGAGACTTTCTGGGCAGCCTGTTGCAGTGATCTGTCACCATCAAAGTAAAGATTTTTTTTCCACATGTTTAGATGGAAATTTCCATGTCCCAGTTTGTGCCTCTTGCCCCTTGTCCTGTCACTGGGTACCACTGGAAAGAGCCCGGCCTGGTCCTCTTGACACCTGGTCTTTAGATATTTTTAAGCATTGATAAGATCCCCTCTGAGTTTTCTCTTCTTCAGTACTGGTCCATGGGGTTATTCCTCCCCAAGTGCAGGATTTGACATTGTTCAACTTCATTTGATTCCTCTCTTCCCAACTCTCTAGCCTGTCCAGGTCTTGCTGAATGGCAATACAGATGTCCAGTGTATCAGCCACTCCTCCAAGTCTTGTATCATCGGAAAATTTGCTGAGGGTACTCTCTGCCCCTTCTTCCAGGTCACTGAGGAATATGTTGAACAAGACTGGACCCAGCACTGACTCCTGAGCCTCCAACTAGACTCTGCGCTGATCACAACCCTCTGAGCTCTGCCATTCAGTGAGTTCTCAATCCACGTCGCCCACACTTCTTAATCTTCTCTATGAGGATGCTATGGGAGACAGTGCCAGTGCTGAAAGCCTTGATGAAGTTGAGGTAGGCAACATCCACTGCTCTCCCAGATACAGGAATTGTTAGCCCCTTCAGAATAGGATCAAGAACAAGCAGAACCAAAACAGATCTGCCTACAATAGTGTATTCATGAAACTAAAGGACAATTTTGTAGGTTAGCAGGTGAAGCAAACACATGG
>NW_010408714.1:0-2585 GCF_000710305.1 Buceros rhinoceros silvestris | reverse complement strand
AGAGTGGAGTTTAGTCCCTACTTCCAGAACTATTTATATATTTTAGATAATAACTGTGGAATATCTGTAAAGGAGTGAATTATCTTTCTACTGAGCTGCTGCAGAAAAGATTAAGGAGATATATGAAATGGTTTTTTGAATTAAAATAGATGCAAAACCTGTACTTTTAGAGAAATCTCAATTTTGACAGTACATGCTTGTTCAATCTAGAACAAAGTGTTAGATCGAGTCCCCCTCAAGTTATGTGTTCCAGAAAGAGACCTGCCCAGCATTTTGAAGACTGAAGTATATTTAGTCAGAAATGAAAAAAGCATCCAAATAAATTTGCTCTAAAGCTGGGAGTGTTGTCATTCATCTGTAAATGTCCATGTGTTTGCTGGGAATTCACACTGTCACTGTGCTTTCTGCCCAAATACTAAGGCACAGCACCTTGATAAACAAAGTCCCTTCATTTATAAACCAAAGTCTCAATATCTCAGGATAAATATTAACTTCTCCTCCATTAACTGCTCATTTTTAACTAAATAGCTGTAAAGCAGTATTCTTATTATTATGCAACTGTCAATGTAGCAAAGCAGCAATGACAAGTATTCTGCCTGTATTGCAGATTCCATCCCCCATTTTGTTCTCACATTTTGCAAGACTAACCAATAGATTTCTATATCCAAAATTATCTCAAGCTCTTTGTTTTGTTTATATACTCACAGTAGGTCCACCAAGTCAGTTCTAACAAACCCTAAAATTCTCCATTTCATGTGGCAAATAAAGCCCTTGCTCTTATATAGAAAAGGCCAGAAACTCTCAATTGGACTATCAAAGAATGGTTTAGCTCCAGGGTACCTGGACAATCAATTTCTGCTTAATTAGGTTTATAATTGCTAGTGACTGTCTCATTATAAAAAGCAGCTGGTATTGATGTGCCACTTGAACTTATCCCTGTATCATGAGTATGTGGAGGTAAACATCAGCAATACAGGCTGCACATTAGTGCTAATGTTTTCTTAGATCTAGAAAGGAATTAAGAAAACTAGTATTGAAGTGGCAAAACAGGACAAACTCTGTCTTATTCTGGTCAATAGCATTCTGGATTTTTTTTCTGGCAACATTGTCTTGATTCTCAAGGAATCATGATGTACTCAAACCCACACACAATTCAGAACTGGAGGAGTTCCTACTGAAAGACTAGTAAGGACTTTGGGAAATATCACTTAAAACAGTGGTCTTGTGTAGACATATATAACAAAGCAGCACAGAGCCTGGCTCAGGCATCAGCTCAGTCAGACACAGAAGCTAAACATGAGATAGCTACAGTTAGGCTGAGCTAATCATATGTTCATTTAAAAGTCATATGAGAGACAGCGGTGTCCCCAAAAAGGATTCACTTCATCCAAGGGGCATCTGAAATGTGCAATTAAATGCTTCAGAAGGTGCCTACCTCTCTCCTTCACACAGGCTGCAGCGATTAGTTCAGATTCTGATTTCTTTCTTTTATGTGCCTAAAGGTGCGTGAGCTTAATCCCATTCTAAGTGTTCCTTTGCCTAAATTCCCAGCGGGGTCTGATTGAGCAATCCTTCTTGGAGCATGCCTGATCGGTACTGACAGTGTTAAGCCGAGTATAACTGGGGCTGAGTCATGTCTTATCTAACATCTTAATGACTAAAATAAAGAATGGTGTGTTTGCTGACTCGCTTTTCATCCTCTTCCACAATATTGCTGTGGGCCATATAGTCAGGGATGACAAACTTGTCAGGGATGACAAACTCGTCAGAGATGAACGTTACAACCATTGTGTAACTGGTTAACTAAACCTCTCATGTTAGAGTAATGCCACCTTGCTTTCACAGTTTAATGTTTGAAACCACAGTTTTAAAATAAAACTAATGTGACTAAAGGGTGAAAATTAAAATTTGGTGTACCATGTAAAACCAGGGAGAAAAAGGAGGACTCAAATGTGTCTACCAAACCTCACTGCATTTAAGATCTATATAATGTATAGAGGGGAAAAAAAAGCGGAAGAGTTTGAGCAGTAACACAGATTGGCATACAGGGAAAACTTGATCTCCTCTTGTTCAAAAAGAGAAAAATTAATAATGTGGATCTGGTGAAGGTAGATGACTGCACAGGCTTTTATGTAAACAGATGTGCATGAGTGGAAGCAAACATGTTTTACTTTACTGTGAGATGACTGAATCTTTTTCAGGTTCCATCTGTTTTTAACCAGCTCATAGTCATCTTTCCTAAAAGAGAACATTTACAATCAAATGCACAAGTTGTTTGGAATGACTGCTGCACACACTCTTAGAGCTTCAGGCTATCATTTACTGCTTTTTTTTTTTTTTTTTTTACTGCATTTTCTTAGGGGTCCACCAAGCAAGGCAAGTTGTTTGGAATGACTGCTGCACACCCTCTTAGAGCTTCAGGCTATCATTTACTGCTTTTTTTTTTTTTTTTTTTACTGCATTTTCTTAGGGGTCCACCAAGCAAGGGAGTCCCAAACAACTGTTTAAAGCAGATGTTGCTCAAGACATTTGTCACAGTAAAGGGGCAAAGATCTGACTTGTTAAGGGTCGAGGGACCGATATAC
>NW_010408713.1:31484-31835 GCF_000710305.1 Buceros rhinoceros silvestris | reverse complement strand
TATATATATGTATTATATATATGAAATTTTCTAGTATTTGGAAGTTGTTGCTGGCTGTTCTTCCTGAAGCACGTTCTGTACGCCATTTGACAACACGGGAGATTAAAGGAAGATCTAAACAAAGGTATCCATCCTGGTGTTTTTCTCACCTTGAAATTAGTCATTCCACAACCTCATGGAACTGGAAAAACATTTTTGTCTTCCAAAAATGATGTAGGAGTAATAGTCAAGGCTCCCAAGCTTTCCAATGTACAGGCAACACAGTCGCACACATGTTATACGACTGACACAGTGTATAGAAGTTCCTTTTTTTCAGGAGTTGTAACTATAAGCTAGTGGCTAACAAAAACT
>NW_010408713.1:29271-31388 GCF_000710305.1 Buceros rhinoceros silvestris | reverse complement strand
CCTAAGCTTTGCGGGGGAGGTTTTTGCTGTTGTTTAAAATAAAGAAGATGCAATTTCAGTGAGACAGTTTGCTGGCTGTCCTCCCAAAGGAACAGAAGTGTTTGGTATTGCAGGAGATAACACCAGAAAACCCCCACAGCTTTGTTTATGTACAAGTTGCACTCAACATTGAACTAATTCGCCTACAGAAAACTTGTAGGAAGCAAAAAGGTAAAGCATGGCAAAAAGGTTGGTGGCACAGATCTCCATCTGATTACACAGAATTACTGTTTACAGCAATGTCACAGCTCCCTGAAGCAGTGACAAGAAAAAAGCCCCGACCTATAGCAATTGACATTTAAAGAAATTTAAGTATAAAGCAACAGAGTTCTCCTAGCTGTCACACTGCAAAATACTTCTAAAAGCATGTTAGTCTCTATGTCTTTAATAGAAACAAAAAAATTAGTTTTAGCAAATTTTATTCCTCTATGTCAATGGGAATTCAATAAAAAACTTCCTTTAGAAAACAGTGCAATATATTTTTGTCTTGGTTTGAAAGACTGCTTTTCTAAAAATATACAGTGAACGAACTAAGGCCATTATGCTATTTGACTCTGCCTATAGAACTTTTTGTTTCTTACTTTTATACCTTTTTGCTGTAATTGAAACCAACACTGAACTCACTTTTAAACAGTGTGTTCATGTCAAAGCAGTGGACACCTGAGAAAATAATAAAGGTTGTTTAAAATCAATCAAGCAAAGCAACCCAATGAGTGATAAGGCTTTAAAATGTTCATCAAAATTTCTAAAAGAGTATGTTTCAAGCTTCTGTTTTAGATGCATTTATACCATTTAGATCTTGAAACTAGCAAAAAGACAGTTTCTCAGTGTTCAGATGACAATCCCCTCAGTATCTGAGTGACATATTAATACAGGTGGAGGCCAAGAAATAAGAACAATTATTTCATACATCCACAGTTCGCTTTTAAAAACTAAAACTAACCACAAATTTGTAATCTTTATGACAAGATTCACCTTTTTTCATAATTTTCTAAATGTTTTAAGCACATATTGTCTAGGATCCTCTCTGAAAGACATATCAAAACCTTCAAGCAATAAGAGAGCATGTCTTTTCTCATGCTAAAAATTTCACTCGTTCAACATAAACTGTTCAAAATAAACTCAAATACTACAGTGGCAAGAACAATAGAAACTGAGTGAATAGTAAGAACACTAGAAAGATAGTGTTGTAAACGGTCTACTGTAAGAACGAATACAATAAATCAAAGTCAAGAAGCAACACTTTCTAATACCAACAATACTATAAAAACAATTTTGGTTTCCAAATAGAATCCAGGAGAAGGAAAAAAAAAATCACAGAATCCAAGCATATATATGTAAATCAGCTATGCTGCATATCATACACAATCTTGCTTCTCTATATACTAGTTACTTGTAAAAACTGTGAAGGAAAATGACATTTTAAAAATAAATTCTGACAGAAAGCTTGACAATTTTATGAAATACCTTTGATATAACTTGAGTATGACTGGTCAGTATTTGATTTGCAATGTTTTCAACACATCGTACAATCCTGGTGCAGGCTTTGTCTTCCTTTTGAGCCATCCACAACACATGGTCATCGACCAACATTATATTGCTGGCAATTTCAATAAGAGCATCTCCAATCTGGAAGAAAAAAACACCAAACCTCAAAAATCACGTTGTCTGGAATTCTCTTGTGACAAACCCAAAGTCATGAACATGTTCTGCCAGACGTCGCTTTGCAGATTTTAGTAAGTACTACTATGTGTTTCAAATTTTTATTAGTAAATTACATTTAGAAAGTATAAATGTCACCATGAGTATTTTTGTGATTATTTCAAATTGAAATGAAAGTATTTATTTATAAAATTCTAAAATTTAATTTGGGAGTTCAAAATTAGTATCACCACATGACCATTATTTTTGAAGGCAAAGATATGCCAAAGATATACAAGGTTGTCACAGATAAACCTGAATAAAAAGATAGATAGGAAAGAAAAAAATGACTGAGAGAAATGCAGCTAAAAAAAGCTCAAGAGACTAGAAAGACAAAGTAATAGAAAAATAAGGCAAATACACAGATAACTCAGCAG
>NW_010408713.1:19700-29176 GCF_000710305.1 Buceros rhinoceros silvestris | reverse complement strand
GAAAAAAAAACCAAATTCAGCAATGGTGAAAAGGTTTAAGGAATGACGAAGGTTATGAAGTTAGTTCTGAGTTTTCAATTAAAAAAAATATAAATTTCACATACATTACAAGGAACACAGAAATAATGAGACTATACGTAAAATTTTATGAGATTGTTCCTGAAATACTTGATCTATTTTTCAGAACATAATTACTAGATAATTCTAGAT
Organism: Buceros rhinoceros silvestris; assembly: GCF_000710305.1. Lineage (NCBI taxonomy): Eukaryota > Metazoa > Chordata > Aves > Bucerotiformes > Bucerotidae > Buceros > Buceros rhinoceros. The sequence goes on along the minus strand of NW_010408713.1, from coordinate 28,966 downwards.
AGCTTTTGATAATGTGATGGAGTTGTTAATACAATGAATAATAATAAATCGTATTAAGAGACTGGAGTGATTTATGAGAAACAATTAAAGTATACACCAATCAGCTAAGCAATAACTTACTGAGGGCAGAATAAAAGTTTATAAATATACATAAGGAAAGAAAGAATAAAAGGAAGTAATTTATATTATAATTAAATGCATTAAAAAGAGTAAAGGCATGGCATAAAAAAATACAAAAATTTGGATTGATACATGAACATCACCCTGTCTAAAAGCTGAGAGATGAACCACCAGATGGACAAAGTACCACTAACTCACACAAAAATGAATAATCCTGTGCTGATTGGGAGAGGTGTTCTCCAGAGAGTATGTACAGAAACTACTAGTTTAGCTAAACTGGTTTTATTTTGATAAAACACAGAAAATCTCTGTATTTTCATTAATTTCTAATTGGTTTATATAACTGTAGGTTCAGCTGCTCGCCAATTCCAAACTAATACTCCTTGTTCATATGTTGCCCTGTATTAAATGAAGTTCAGTCCTATTCATGAGTGCAGCCTCACGTGTGAAACTACCAACACTTCACACGTAATTTTTTTGTACCTTATGTATGACAGTCAAGAAATGGGTTTTAGTAAAGAGCTCAATGAATGAGGAACCTACTTAGTGAACTTGAGAGAGAGGAAAAAGTGGAAAGTTCAAACCAGAAGGAAACACAGACACATTAGGAGAAATGTTCTGAATTATGAAAACAATAAGGGATTATGAAGAGATGTAGAGATGATGAAGTTTCAATACCAAAAGCCAGATACTGAAACCTATTTGAAAGGTGGAAGAAATAAATTAAAAATAGTGCTCAGTGTTAATGGTTAATGCATCAGCTGCTAGAAAAATGAAGAGGCTTTATGGTAAATCCAATTGTTTCTTTTGGATGGTAAATTTTTATTTTGTCAGAAAGCAGTAAGATCTTATCAGGATTTTGAGCTGAAATACAGTTGTAGCTTTGAACCATGATTCTTGGAGAGCACTTAACAATACACTTCAGGTCTGGCATATAATGATGAAATCGAAATTGGAGGCTGTCTTAAATTGGCACTAAAATGTTAGCTGTTACAATCCCCAGAGCCAGAATGGAATTAACATTGCCAAACCAAAAGAAAACATATGTTTTAACTGTAACTATAATGTGTACCAAAATAACAGGTTATGAAATCTTTATGCAAACATCTACTCTGAAAATTAACAGTAAAAATTATGATGAACATTGCTGTTCTCCATAAAAAGTTCTTTTCCCCATAGGCTTTGCATAACTCTCTGATTAGATTTCCCTGAAAAATGCCATACATTTCGTTAAAAGTTTCAGTAGTAAGTTGCACTTGAAGACACATTATCTTCTCTTCACATGAAGAGATACGTGCTTTCATAACTCAGTTGAAACCTCCTCATGAAATGGAGAAAACAAAAGAAACATGTGTAACTCCAGTGGCCAGATAGAAAGGCACCTTACATTCATTCTAATGTTAGACATGGTAGAAATTAAAATGAAAAAGAAAATTAAAGTAGTGGCTTGTTGAAAACCAATTTTCATTCCTAAATAGCATCACCTTTGTCAGTCAGAGGATATGGCTCAATTGTTCTTCTTGCCATAAAGAAACATATCACAGTATATGCACAACATTTGTAATCAGAATACTAGCAATTACTCTTCAGTGTGTGCCCGCGTACATTAAAGACAGGGCCATACACGAAGACTACGCTTTTGAGTGATAGTAGTTTTCAGCATAGAGAAAACATCTTACATCTTCAACTTCATCCACGAAGACAATTAACTTTTCCATTATATAAGCCAAATATATTACATCCATTTTATCCACAAAGTTGGAAGCACCTCTTGTGTAGGCTGTCAGCTGTCGGGAAAATTCGAGCACAGTCGTCAAATTGATGTGCATCTGAAAATACATCAGAATTGTTAGGTGTAATAAATCAGCTAGCTTCAGTCTCTTTTAAAACCTGGAGATCTGTATAATGCTTGCTATAATTTCACATGGATTTATATGCATCAGTAGTACCATGGACTTAAATTTCAGGGGCATATGAACTTCAGCATGATGTCTTAGATTTCACTGCTGCTGTTTGAAGACACCACCACAACAGGTCAACAAATTTGGAAGATTTTTGTCTACTTTTTCTACACTATAACTAACTGGCCTCGTGAAGTATTATACGAAGCTACTAACCTTGTCTTGGCTACACATTTAGATCATCATGCTAACAACAGTGAGGGTTCATATACACAGCGGTGCATGGTGGGAGAACAAACGACAACAGGAGTAAGACTAGTTATGAAGAATATCTTTTCTGCCATGAGGATAGTCAGGTAGGTGTTTGAACAGGTTAACCCCAGAGGTTGTGCAGCCTCCACACTCAGAGGTTTTAAATACCTGAGTGGTTAAAGCCCTGAGAAACCTGCCCTAACCTCATTGCTTACAGGAGAATGGATTGGTATCTAGAGATCTTCCTAATTATTTTATTATCCTGTCATTGCACTGGCTCTCTTAGTATAGTGATTGTTCTTGCTTAAGTATAAACACTTCTGAAAACAAACTTCTTGTGGTGTTATCTAGCTCTACTGACTGGGAAGAAATGATCAAGGACTCAGAAAGTTGAAAAGTTAGTATGGCAGGTACAGGTCTGTGCCATCCTCCATGCTCTTCCCTGTTATGCTCTTTCTTTCTCATTAATTTCTACGCATTTATTTTTTATCTCATTCTGTAATTTATTTATCCACAAGACCATTTAAGCACCATGTTTTTGAAAGACATCAAAAAGGCATTCTAAAGCAGGCTTCATTTCTGCGGCTCTTTTAAATATATCATTGTCAATGTCAAGAGGGAAAGGCACTTCAGCTGACAAAATGCTGACACAGGACTTCAAGAGAAATTAAAATCTTTCCGGTAAAAATGCATGAGGGGAAGACAAAGAAGGAACCAAGTGAAGCACTGATGACCCTGCCAGTATTAGCACTGGTCATCTAGACTCCAGCCACTCAGAGATAAAAATATTAAAATAAAGACAATAAATGCTGTGAACTTGTTCCTACTTGAATTACCAAACACACACATTGTCTTTCAACAAAATATTTAGAAGTCCAGCTATCCCAAACTTGTGGCTGAACAGACATTTCTTGCAAGCTATTCAGGAAAATCAGTACTAGAGAAGGGAAGCCCTGAATTTCATAATGTTACCTGACTAAAAGCATGAAGAACTTGAGTTACTTCTTGTGAATAAGGACATTCAGAATAGTTTTCTTCATCCCAACGTCCAGTTCGATTACATTTACGCCATGCCTTAGACTCTTCTGCGCCATTGTGAAAGGCAATGGAGTTAAATGAATACTGGAGACAGGGATGGTAAGCAGTTATCCCAGCCAAAGTTTTGGGCCATCTATGAACAACGTGATAATAAAAAATTACAACGTGAAACTTCTTATTTAAAGGCAAGTTACAATATAGCAACAATATACAGAATATATGAGAAAAAAGGCTATTTTAATTTTTACCTCATTGCTTTCTATAATGAATTACTTTGTTTCCTTGGGAAATGTCAAAATTATATAGATTCAATTCTGGCTGGTCACATGCTACTTCCGCATTAATTCGAGGAAGGCATTTGGTGTTAAGAAAAAAAATATGGATTGCGTTTTCCCTACATTCATCTTTGCAGACTGCACAAAGGAGAGCATTAAGTCCATAAAGGAAAAAAAAAATCAAAAACCTATTACTAAATTCTGTAAAAGGTAAATGCTCAAAATATAATTGACAATCTTTGCTTTGCATTTTGACCCAACACTACAAAGTCCTCTCTGGCACAAAGGCCCAAAACCCAAAAACCGTGAATGTATCAGAAACCAAACAAGATTTCAGGAGAAATTATGTCTCATGGAGAAGGAAGGAGCTGGCCCTCAAATATTAACTATTTAGGTATACATGACTAACGCAGTGTGATTCCAAAACAGTCTTTGAAAACAAACTATAAATCAAGAGCAGACAGAATTCTTCTACTTAAGCTCATAGATCTATTATACAATATTATTGTTCTGTATCTGCTGCATTCTCTAGAACAGCATAACGGGCATCTATTTCTTTTGGTCCAAATTCATTGTCATTTCAAGGCCAGTATGGACACAGTAGGGTGTGGAAACTGGGAGAAATCAAAGAAAACCAGATTTGTATCATCAGCAAGGCAGCATGTCTGGAAAGGATATGGTTCTTCAGTTGCACTGATGTAATGATTGAATCCAATCAAGCTTAAAAATGTTGTGCCTACCAGTGAAGCCACACCTTGACAATCAACCTTTGCTCAAACATATATTAGCCCCTCTTAATTACACAACGCAGGTCCATTTGGACATTAGTTTTGGGCTATGTAAGTTTTCCTTATTTCAAACAGAAAAGTTGAGAAGAAAATACTTTTATTTGTCATAGCTAACTGTCATTGGAATAATTGATTTTGCGATGTAAAAACAGTTAACGCAAAAGGAGCCATGAAAGCAGCATCGCAGTACAGTACTATATTCTCCCTTTGCCTCTGGGCTGAAATACTATTTTTAGTAAAACATTTGCATTAATGCAATTGGGCCATACCAAATAAAAACTTACCTCAAAAGCAAAACTAAAGAGGTAATTCTGAAATTAATATTAGCACAGGTAGCAGAATCTGGCCTTTATGAATATGAATAATAGGACATAACTACCATTTGCATTTCAGAGTGATAATATAGACAGCTGGAAACCAAAAAATGAACAAAATATGGCAACCATAGAGAAAAACTCTTAGTACCTAAGCGCCTATTTCTTACTGCAGTGTACAATTATAAATGCCACCTAGGCTGGTCAACTGAAGCACCACGCTTCTCTAACAGTTGATGCTTTTTCCCTTTTTTTGCCCATTAAAAGAACTGTTCTTTCTAGCTTTGCTTTTGTGGTTCAACTCTTTTCTACTTACGTGCTCGCTATGTTACCAAAACTTCAAAGACCTTTGTAAGAAAAATTACTGGTGTAACAGTCACATCTCTGAGAATAAACCTAATGCTGAGTTTGAACCTGATAAATTCTTTATAATTTTAAATTCATTCCCTCAAATGCCAAAAGAACCTATAGACTCAGCACCCTTTTCATATACATTAAAAAAAAATATGAATTTCTAGAAAGATGATCAATAGGGAGAGTGATGTGCACTCCTGTTCTTTTGATATATATATATATATAAAATGACAAAAATGTTGCTGGTGTTACTTTGTGCAGTCTGTAGAACTTAAATATATTCTGTAGAATTAACATATATTTACTTATGAAGAAAAGGATGTCATTTTATGGCGAGAACATGAAGGTCATAAAAGATTGTCATTAAAAGATTCAATATGTGTTTTCTGATACGAAGCATATCTATTTTAAAAGATCTAATTAGAATACATTTAAGCATGTGCACTATGAGAAAACACAATGGCAGTTTTTGTGGTGACAAAAAAACCCTGTAACTGAGATTGTCAAAGATCTCTAATGGATTTTAATCCATATACATGGATTAAATAGGTATATAGATATATGTTGTTCAGCAAATGTAGTATACCCATTGGATCTAAGGTTAATGTAATAAAATAGCTTCGTAGTAAAGAGAACAGATTATGTGAGTCAGTTTCTCTACTTCTGCCTAATTCATTCCTTTATTTTTATCCAAACACAAGAAAGGGCCTTTGAAAAACTTCTAAAGTTAACTTAGAAATGAAGAGAGGCTTTCAGATCACAAGTCTTTGCAGAAAGTTCTGGCATTTAAGAGAAGCTGCTTCTCTCATCTACTTTTCCTTTCATTAACTATTCAAGCTGAATTCTTATTATAATTCCCTTGATAACAAATTACTTTCTTGATTTCTCAATGGGAATGCCATCATACATCAGTGTTATTGTCAAGCAGGTAATTATATTTTGTTTAAGAGCTTTATGCATATCATTGAAATATTTTAGAGCTAACTGTAAACAATACCAAATTCCACAGAATCCTTAACTTTTTCTTCAGTTTATGAGAATTAAAAAAAAAACCCAAACCCACCAGTATATGTAGATAAAACTAAAGATGAAACAAAAATTACATTTAGTCAACAAAATTGTGCAGACTCAGATTCACATAGCAGGACGGATGTGTTTTCTAATCGTGATATCTTGGTGGAACTATGTGTGTCCTGAAGCTCACCTCAAATGATCGATTTGTTTTACTAGGTGGTTTTACTTGCTGTTTTGATTCCCTTCAGTGAAATATTTTACTAACAGTTTTATGTTCTTTGTTACCTCTAATCTCAGATGAATAAAACCAGCAGAACTGGAACAGATTAGAAAAGTACTGAAAATTTAATCTTCTAATGCTTAATGCACTGTTATCGTATTCTGTAATGTAGAAAAGACCAAGAACAATTTTGAACCGTCTCCCATTTCTCTGTAAAGAGCCCACACCTTTTGAAATTTTCCACAATAATCTCACACTAAGGAATTAGAAGAAAGTTTCTCTGACTTTCACAAACCACTGCTGCTCTTGAAGCACTGTCTGTCATTTCCCATAAAAGTCACGCGGTACTTCTCCTTCCTACTCTATTATACAAAATTGACAAGGAAAATAAGTGACACCTCCATAACTGACACTGAAACACCATGAAAGCATGAATACGGTCCATATCTATATTAATATATGAAACTCATCCAAACCCAGAAAATCATACCTGAAATCTCCCTTGTTGTTAATAACTCTTTCTGCAGGGCAGTAGGGGGCAGCTGTTTCAAGTACCACAATTTCTACTTGTTTAGTGCTATTTCCATAGGAATTGTTGACTAGACATTCCCAGTCTCCAGTTGCATCAATGTCAATGCTGGATAGGATAAGTTCACTAAAAAATAGAAGATGAATTATTGTATATACTTAATTATATAGAGATTGAGACACTAGTTTTCTGACATTAACTTATCTTCAGTGATTTTCTATGAAAATATAAAACTAGGTTTTGCCTTATGTTATTATAGGGACAGACAATATATGAGTCTTAAGATTTTAGCTGCACTGATTTGGATTGACCACTCAGATTGTAACAGGCTGTAACACAGATTACAAATCATGACGAAAGAACATCAGTTATGTATCAATGCCCGGTCTCCTTTCCCCAGTTATAAAATGTTGTTCTTGTTGCATAACCAAGCACTTGAGAGTCAGAAATACATTTCAAGTTGACAGGACAAGCAATATAGAGAGAGAATGCTTCCCTTCAGCTGTGATTGCAGCTCCTAAGGCATTTCAACAGCAGAATCAGCTGCTCCTGTGATGGTATGGGAGAAGTTTTCTAGAATAGCCATTGACTTTGGAAAACATATATAATTTTCCTAATGAATGCAAAACGAGGAAAATGCTGATATTTCTTACAGTGCTTTACTACTGAAGAACTTCTTTCACACTGACTCCCACCAAATACGAAATGTAGTAATTAGTATCAATAAATTAAGGTTGTATTAACTCTTTATAATCAGTGTCAAACAAATTGAATATAGAGACCCTTTATGGCTTCTCTTACAATGTAAACATTGCGCATGACTGCGCCACACCAATACTTAGCTGCCTAATGTATAATTAGAGAAGGAGGAAATAACTTCAGAAATATCTAAAATTGTCTAGAACTGTCCTGGTTAGTATTTTCTACATATTTTAAATCCATTCAGCAGCTTTCTTTCATCTAATGGATGTAACCCAGGCTCTAATGAAGTCAATAAAGTTTAGTTTTTCAATTGATTTCATCAGGGATACACACGAAAGTAGACCACAATCAAGGTAGGAAGTGATTAGACAGCTGCATATGTAATTTTCCCTTTGAAACATGCATACAATGAAGGACTACTTTCTCAAGTTCTTAGTACAGGTCCCCAGAAAACAAGCAAACCAGGGTAAAAATCACCTTTGATTTAAGTTAAATTGCTTCACAATTTTTGTGTAGTTCTCCAGATATTCAGTCAAATTTATCATTAAACAGTAACTTTAAAGTTCCTCTTTATCATGGCTTCGAGTTCCAAGTACCTTGTAAACCTCTAGTTAATATTTACAATGAATTCTAACATGTTTTTATTGCAGAAAATATTTAAAAACCATTATTAGTCATTCTCACACTGAGTAGCTGAATATTTTCATGTTAAAAGAAGCAATTGTTCTCTTAAGAAGTCTCACATGAGAAATCTCTATAACTGTAGCCTCTTATCTAACTCTTAATACATATTTTTACATTCAGGTTGAAATGCTTAGGTGAAATTAGAAAGTTGACAAAAGATTTAATTTAAAAAATCGTTATTTCATATGTCTTAATCTCACATCATCTTTATAGACAGCTGGGAAAGAATACATTCCTAGAGCTTATAAAACCAATTATCTTTTATGGATATCATTCATGATGCTTTTATAGCTCTTTTTCACTGAAAAAAACAGGCAGCAAAAACATTCAGCTGTGGTATCAGGACCTGGAGACTTCCCAAGTGAACAAAATGTATGATAGATCTTGCTGATCTTTTGATAGATTTCCTATCAAATATCTATAATCATTGTTAACAATACAATTTTGATAAAACTGGGAACCATGATGATATTAGGTAAATAAAATACTTGAGCGTATTATCAGTTTTACAGGTAATCAATGTGAAGATAGATAAATAAATATGAAGAAAACAAGTACGTTTTCCATTTATTATAATTGCTGAAATGGTCTCCAATGCAAATATTTACTGATACATCAGTGTCATTTCTGGTAGAAATGCAATACTTGAACACTGAGTCAAGTTCTCTAAAATGATGAGTAAATCCTCTCATTCACAATTCTAATTTCTATGGCCCTTTATTCAGATGGTGAACCAAAATAAACCAGAATAGGTTTATGCAATATAGAAGAAGCCATATAATGACTAGAACACGGAACTGTCTTCTGAATTGCCATCTGGCCACTGTAAATGATGCATTCATTTATATTCCTCTAGGAATATTTCAGATAGCAAGCCCAATAGTGAAGCTGTTCATTTACTTACCATCTGGATATGACAAATGATAAATTGATCTTATATCCTCAGAGAATTTGTGGGACTGAATTAAAAACAGGTCTTTTAATTCTCAAAAAGATCAGTCAACTTGATCCTTTAATATTTTCTCCATTTACAACCTTGGCAAGTTCACGGTTCTGGCTTACCAAAAGGAAAGAG
>NW_010408713.1:6448-19631 GCF_000710305.1 Buceros rhinoceros silvestris | reverse complement strand
AAAGAGTGGGCATGTATAGAATATTAAACCTCTTCATAAAGAGGTGGGGCCAGTTACATATTTTAAGTCTTGGCACTGTTATATTAGCATATCCAGAAGTTCCATTGTTTTTCTTACTCTTAGTAGAAAAGGATTCTAGATCTCTCTTGGCCCTGGCAACATGTCACTCTCCTGTGACCTGAGAAGGTGGCAGGACTCTGGTTTAGGAGCTTGACATGACCACAACAGAATTAAGAGAGAACAGCACCTTTGGCTGTATACTTTTCTTGATTATCTTCTCTCACAGAAGCTAATAAATGTCAGGCCACAAATGAAACAATCTTGGTTCTACTTCTCGCTACTACTATGCAGCTTTCCTAAGGATAGAGTATGAGCCAGAAAGAGTTCCTACTCCCTCTACATTAGCAGTCACATCTCACTCCTCAGAAGTGTGATAGTTGCTGCTTTTGTGGAATTTTTCAACCATAAAACAAAGTTGGACATTCATGAGATGGTCAAGACAAACTGAAGATTGCTGCCCGATGAGAACAAATGGATGTCTAGCAAGCTTTTCTCAAGTTTTCTTTTGAAATTACAGTGGCCTTTGCAGTAAAAGCATTGAAAGGAAGAAAGATAATATGCTTCCTTTCTTGTACTGGGAAGTTTCATGCATGGTAGCATTCCTGTTTCAAATATGATGACTGAAATATTGAAAAATTAATTAAAATGTACAGCTAATGCAATTGCATGAAAAAGTTGTTATAATATTCAATAGAAGCCCTTGGCATTTGTCATTACAAAGAGAGGAATCATAATATAGTCAGAAGTCATACTCATGTAATCAAGTAACCTATGACAATAGATTTCTATTTGAGGCAAAGTTTTGCATTGCTACGGTTATGCATAACTAATTAGACAATCAGAAGTAGGTCTCATTATGCAAAGTTACTCAACCATGTCCTGAAGTAATACCTTAGTGACATTTACTGTATGCCAAAGCAGTCATTTGCATGCCAGGAAACGGAGTAATGAATAAAGAGGAAACTTTAATACCATATTTTGTTTGCTTTTTACACAAGAAACATTTCAAAATCTGACTTGAGTTCCTGTAAGACTTGATAAGAACTAACTGCTCTTCCTGGAGAAAAATAAAAATTAATTACTCAAACACAGATAACATTTAAGTTTCCTCATATTCTTCTTCAGAAAAATAAATAGCAAATGCTTTTCTACAGTTCAGGCGGAAGGCCTGCATAACCTGCATCCAACCCATACTACCTTAAATTATTAATACTAACATACTATTTAAAAAATAATTGTTGGTCTCCAGAGTACAATGCTGCTTGGAATACAGGCATTCGCAGGGGATACAATGTTAAAACATGAAAAATGAAGAGAGAATGTGTAAATCTAGGCACTTTAACTGAACTTAAATTGCTAGTCTGATCTTTCTGATAAGATTACTTATTTATACATGAAAGAAAGAGCTTTAGAAGGCTCATGGCCTTTAAAGAAAGCTTGTGTCCAGGCAACGGCAAGAGAAAAGGAAGATTAAAGGTTAAAGTTGGTACTCATTTTATACAAGATGTTTAGCAAGCATTTTAAGGTGTAATCAACTTGTCATACACATCGAAAATTCAATAGACATGATTTTCTCTTTCTTCCCATTGAATATAAAATCAAAACATAACTTCCCATTTAATGCCATCCACAGCTACCCAATAAATGTAAAGTGCTCTAAGACACTTTATCAGTTAATTTGTTCACATCAGTATCCTAGGACCACGACAATAGTTGGATTCAACTTCAGAGATGCCAATGGAAAGGACCTAATTTTAATGACAATCTATTGACAAAAAAAGAAACCCCAAAATAATCTTCTTCCAAAATGGGAGAAAATGTATGTCAGTTAGTAAACCATCTTGCTTTCTTTACTTTATATTGTTCTAATTACTATTGACTGAAATGTAAGTGTTCAAAAATATTGTCACAAGCTAATACTATCCATTTGTTTTGTAAATGTTTGCCCAATAGCGAGATGTGTTTTCTATAGGTGGATGTCAACGAACCTGTGACCTATATTTATATGCCATCAATTTGTTTCTTATAATTGATAAAACACCTACTACTAACAGTGATGCTACCAAATCATCTTCAGAAATGGAGTCAGCAGTCTACAACATGCCACAACAGGTTTGGGTTGTTGTACGATCCTTTTCTCTCTCATTGAGCTTGCCACGTAGAAACCGTCTACCAGCTCCTGTGCTGCATGGAAGGGTGTGCATAAAGATGTTTGTGTTCATCTTCACACTCCCACAGTCCTAGAGTCAACACATGCCACTCTAGCTATCTGAGAACGTAAAGTGGGGAAGGGGAAAATGATTATCAACAGCTCTAGAGCACTCAACGTTTTCTGTTGCTGGAGAAACCTTTGAACAGCTGGCCGGTCTGTGACAGCACAGTGCTGTGAAGCCATCTCAAGAGAGTACACCTGGGCCAGGGCTTAAAGTACTTCATTAATCAGTCATCTATCACCAAGCTGCTTTGTCAGTTGGTGAATGGTTTAGGGATGCTCAAATGTGTTTATTGTTATTAATTTTGTTCTACCAGCAAACTGTCTGACTGCAGGATGTATACAACCGCAGTCTTCTGGGGAAATGGTGCTACACCTGCTCTATGCCTTTCATCTGCCCTTAAGTAGTCTGTATGTTGCAATGTTATATTCAGAGGAAGCTGTATTTCATTAGCATAACTCTTGTGCTCTGTACACGATCAGAGGATCTTAGACAAAAATAACACTATGACAATCAGTCTAATTGACAAAATTGCATAAAAAGCTTTTAAAGTAAAACATTTCCCGTATGGTTCAGAACTGTTAACCTACTTATGACAATTCTTAATTATTTGATTACATGCCCCCCGGGACCAGCAAAAAAACCCAAATCAAACCAAACCCCAAATAAAAACCCTACTATATCAGTTTTACAATTTCAAATTATCTGTCAAATGCACATTACTTTGACAGAATGTCCCACTCTTTTCCCACTGCTTCTTTTTTTCCCCCACTGCTTTTGCTTTTCATAGTCTTAGTACCCTTTTCTACAGGTAATATTTTAAATTATTCCCCAAACTCACTAGTGGTAAAACGGTCATTGAGTTTTATTCAGTTAATTGAAAGATTTTTAAAGGAAAAGCCTAAGCTTAATTAATCTTCCAAATTAATTCACATGAAGATTCTCTTAAATCTCAGATTAGAACCCCCAAGCCTTTGCATTTATAATATTCTGCAATACTTTTAAATATTATCTTCCTGACTGATATATGAGAACACTGCTGGTAAAGATGCATCTGTCACTAGTCCGTTGCTGCCTGCAGTGTCTGACGTAACCTGCAGACCATTGACCATGAGGTTTAATGCGATCTCCAAACAATACAGAAACATTGATCTACAATTTAAATGGTTATTTTGCTTCATTTCATTCCTAATTGCTTGGCAACTAAGGGTCATGCAGAATCCATTAGGTCAATCAACAAAATATCATCACTAAACAATTTCTGCTGATTTCCCTGGGCTTCTCAGTATGACCCTCGGCTGCTCATCTCCAAATGCTCATAAAAGCAGAACACAGAGACTACAAAATACCCGCATTCTGAATCAGGTTCTTTGGATCTGTTCTAACATTTACTTTTGTTAATCTTGTGTGGAGCGAATCTCTTAATATTTTGCCATGATTTGGCATGTATCTGAACTTCCAGTTGTGTATTCAACCTAGCAACACACTCTTCAGCGATACACCATTTTCAGACTGTTCTTAACCTAGTATCAAGTTCAAACCACTACAACTTGCTTTCTGTCTTTTCCAGATGTATTCTTGCCACAAACTGCTAAGACAGTTCAGGGATCATTTGAATCCTTTCCACAAAAAACAGGCATAGAATTTCTGCCTTTCTCCCACAAGTTCTCAAATTGTTTTGTTCTTTCTCACATACAAGTCCTGCCTGGATCTCAAACTTGTCATGACACCACCTGCATACTCCTGGAATTGTTTTTCTTTCAATAATCATATCTTAAACAATCCTTATTCTTTTAGTGAAACTGTCTCAGCCAAATTCCAACTTCTTTACTAATAGCTGCAGTGATCATTTCAAACACTTAAAAATTACTAATTGAACTCAAAATCCCCTTCAGGTTACAAAAATTATGATCCAAATTTTGAATCCACAACATTTCATTCCTTCTTAACTTTTTCCTAGTTTCTTCACAATTACAGTACAAGTAGATCATTATTTGAAATTCTTCCTTGCTATCACACATTTCTTTTGCGGATGGAAGTTTTGGAGATTTCCACATAATCATATACCCCTAAAAAGCAGCTTTCAGAAATGAATATACACATTTTATGTATAGATTTTAAAATCAGTTTTCTTACTATTGCCTCTATCGTTGTTACACCTAAAGGAACATCCGTAGTTCCATATTCTCTTATCTCTATCATTACTATTTCTTTCATTATTTATTTACGACTATCTCATATTGGCATTGACGTCAAAATGTAAGGAAGCAGTAAATGTTTTAAAAACTCCCAAAATCTTAAGCTCACTCCCCCCGCCCCCCGCCTTTTCTTCGTACCTTTTTTCTTTTCTAATTTTAAAAAATCCCAAACCCCTGTATTTGTCAGCCATATTTAGAAGACTGAAATACTGAAGACAGAATGTAAGAGAAAAACACTGCTGGGGGTGCGGGTGGGGAATCACAATTGAGACCTAACAGTCTGTATTTCCCATGGCAGATCTATCTACATAACTCAACAAAAACTGTATCTGAAAACCACTTCTGATACTAGCACCTGCTATCCTAGGTTTATTTAAGAGCATGTTAGTTTCTCCGGTTGTAGAACTTTTTATGGGTTCTTAACTTTCTGCACGGTTTAATGTTTTCAGAAGGAGCACTTGTGAACTGTAACGGTCCCAGAGCAGCCATTACAACTGTCAGAGTGCTGTTAAACACTCTATACAAGTATTTACAGAACACAACTAAGATGACTTCAAAATTGTCATTATATCCTATGTGGTAGATAAGAAACTTCCTGAATATTAGACACTTTCTACTACTGTGGAGTTGCTTGATTCATAAAAATAAAGTATTTTTCTTTTTTTAGTACAATATTCTAGTAACTGTCCTGCTAGCCTCTCCAAATGTTGAAAGGAAACAGTGGGAAGTTGGGAGCTGCGCTGCACAGACTCATATATAATTTGCCTTCTATGTGGCTTCAGGGATATGAATTGTTTCATTGCCGCTTATCGTGATCAAACTGATAATCAAACACACCAGTTTTAAGAAATTAGGCTGTCTTCATGGAAATGCAAGCAACAATTTCTGTTAGATCTATTCACAGATTATAGGAAACTAGTTCCACATCACATTTACATTTTCATATATGACTACGACATTTATACACAGGCATAATGACAGAAAATTCAACATGAGCAAAATCAACTATTATTATCATTGGCAAGAAACGGTAAATGTGAGCTAGCAGCAGAATTGAAAACACCTTCTCGAGATCTCCTATAAGGGAACACTCTTTGCCAAGAAAAATGTCACAGGCCGGAATACAGTTCAAAACTTTAGTTTAATTATTGTAACAAAAATGTTTATTTTAGTTTATTCTGCTTTATCATAGGAGACAAAAAATACACATTTGGATATTTTATCCTTCTACTGTGCCAGTTAATAAAACAGTAGAGTTTAGTACGATGTTTGTGTTGTAAATCCACATCCAGAAATATCTGGAACTACCCAATAAAATAACCATCTTAAAATGTTTGAATAAGCAGCTTTTGGAAGAGGACTACACCTCTTTGTTCAAAACTAGCTTCAGAAGTCTTTAAATTGCTAAGCAGCACAAGCCAAAGCCTATCCTTTACCGCAATCACAGAAAGCCACAGACAGTGGACATTTGCTGTAAAGAGTAGGTATAGGAAGGCAAGAGACGACACTGTAAGAACTGATTTTAAATTACCTTTACTTTTACTCCAAATCCTATATGTAACATACGATAACCTCAGGGAGGTATAGTCTTTCTGATGGTTCACAGTGCCTTATACAACTGTGATTTAGCCTTAAGAAAAGTCACATATTAGTGAGTTATAGTATGTAACAAGCATATTAATTCCTATTATCATAACATAATAAGCATGCTATTATGTATAACATGTAATAATAATAATGATAAAAATGGAGTTAGAGTGTATATGGTCATGATGATAGGATTAAAATTTTGAAATGTTGAAGAGAGGTTTTACAATCATAACTTGGCCAATGTTTTCTCATTTTCATCATATAGAGACAACACGTCTATAATTTATGTTAAAAAATAATTCACTCAATAGTATATTTTTTAAAGCTCTTTTCAAAAGTATAGGTCTCTCATGCCTTTAGTAAATTAATTTTGATCAACCCCTTGATCAAGGCAGAGGCATGACTGCTTGAGTATTAGTATTTTTGACTGGAGAAGGACCATGATCTACAGTAAATGCAGTGCTGATGCCTTACTATATTGTGAAGTGAAACATACAGCTCAAATAAATGAGCAATCAAAATGTTGTATGCTTTTCAATAGCTGTTTAATGCTTTTGAGTGTAATTTTTGAAATTTTGTCTCATTTTGATAGTCCATATCCCTAACTTGGATGTGCCAAATTATTTTTCCAGTCTATAACAGCAAATATGATGATGTTTTCAGAGAACATTCTTTATGAATACCTGATCTCACTGCATACTGCAACATGAGCCTCAGGATCACCTATTTAATAGCACAGTAAACAAGGTAGGTAGCAGATCAACCATCTTTATTAAATTATTGCTATGGTAGACAATGATTTTTATTTTGTAGTCTAGCAAAAATTCAGCAATATAAGTTAAAATTTAGTCAAGCTACTTCCCAACTAGCTTTTTTAAAAGTATAGCTATTTTGAAAATGTTATCATTTGTAGATGATGTATTTCAGTTTATTACTATGCTCTACAAGTGGCTTATATAGTTCAAAATAATTCTGTTGAAAAATATGAGGTGATTGTCAGCATTTCTTTTAATTTTTATATCATGGAAATAAGGAGAACATGTTTTAATTTAAGTGACTCGGCAGTTGTATAATAGCTCATGCACTTGGCATTACCATACTGATCTGTCTAATAGTCTTTTTCATTATCTGCTACAGTCATACACACTGGTATTAGAAGAAAGCCAGTAGCTGCAAGAATAGGTCAGATCTATGTCTCTAGATCTATAGGACTCCAAAACAGGTCAAATAATCAGTGAGTAGATGAAATTAAAATCAATAAAGCCAAAAAGACCACAGTGGAGAGGAATTAATTTGACTCCATAGCTTTCATTTGATAGTTCAAGAAGCATTTCAGTTCAATTACATTAATAGAAACTGGCTGAGTAAAAAGATGTTAATGATGATCCAGAGCTAATTAGCATAACTATTTTCACTCCATCTTCCAAAAGAGAAAGACAGAACATAGACACAGAATCACTCTTTTTTTGATCTGTGATAGAAATTGGCAGAGGACAAAATGACGCGTGCAACAGCTTAGCAGCTTGTAGTGACAAATCAGTACTCTATGACAAAAACCCAAATCAAACACAGAAATTTAATAATAATTTATTAAATAAGATTTAAAAGGGAAAACAAGCAAAATTGGAATGATATGGTCATTATCAAATATTCTTTTATAAAAGCCTATTCTACTTCATTCCTCTTGCCCTTCTCATATCAGCAAAGGTTTCTGTAGATCTCTGTGTCTTTCAAGCACACAGAGAGTGAAAGTCATAGAAACTCAAGAAATATTTTAATAAGAAACAAATATGAGACTACCTAACTAAGGGATATAGGATCCAGTATACCAGAACCTACAAAAATGAATCCAAGCTTTTAAAATTGATAGTTCTTCACAGGTAGATCCCAATTCCAACTTCTAAATAGTGTCAGGAAGTAGTTTGGCTGTAAGTCATTCTCACATGCTACTGAAGTTACTTTAAGTTCAGTTTCTTCTCATGGTTTATTGTGTAAGAAACTGCTTTTATCTGTTTCAAACCCATAGTGGCTCAAATATGGGTACTTAAACACAAGAAATACAATTTGGAACCACTGCCATTCATAACCATAAAAAATCTCTACCTCTGTGTGTTCAGATTCAAGCACGCAATTGAATTCCTTCAAATGAAACAACTCCTGGTGCATGTTTTAATGAGACTTATTGCAAGTGTTGAATCTGCTCACCTCACAAGTCTATTACAAGGGTTATACGTTACCGTGTAATTAAGCAGCAGTCATGAATGATGCTGTCCTCCACAAATATACCACTCTCTTCATCTGTTTCGATCAGGCGACCAGCATGGTACCAATGTACTTGGGTGGTATTGTCAACGTAGGTTGCAGTACACTGAAACGGCAAGCGGTCTCCATGAAAAACCACTTGTCTTTGTGATGGGATCAACTCAAAAAGAGGAAGTTCCAGAGGCCCAGCTGCAGGGAAAACAAAACAAAAAAGAGAAAACCCATCACAATCTCTTATGAATATTGTAAATTGAACTAATTGTAGCTTCCTAGATCTTCACACTAAACCACTAACATAAAAGACATGCCCACAAGCTGCCCCCTTAAGTCTGATCGTGTTGTCAGTTCTCGAGATCACATTACTTTCATTGGTGTGAGCCCAGGCAATTACATGATTACGAAAATATCTACAGAAGATGGGTTTCATGGAATAGTTTACAGAATGGTTGAGGTTGGAAAGGATCTTTTGAGATGCTCCAGCCCAGCCTCTTTCTCAATGCAGGATGCTTTACTACAGAGGTATACAGAAAAAAACATCAGCCATCCAATTAAAAAAAAGCTATTAAAAAAAAAAGCTATTAATATAGGTACAGTTAACATTTATAAGACCACTACACTGTCAGTAGCTGAAATTCCCACTGCACTCCAGAATGAACTTTAGAGAACTCTAGAGAGCCTAAGCTATCTCATATGCCTAAGATTTAGGTGATGATGATAATAATAAAAACAAAAGCTAAACTTTTCGTAAAATAAAATTTTCCCTATGATTTTTCATTTTCCTGCTCCTTCTGCCTCTTCCACAAGTCATCTTTACTCTCTAGATGTTTACTCAGCATTACATATTTATCTAAATACCTCTTTTCACTTTCTAATAGTGGAGCATATTTTACCATCTTTTAAAACTCAATTTTATCTCTCCTGTCTTTCCCCAAGAAACGCCCCAATAATGAGAATATTGCATATTCTAAGCAGAATATTATATAAAAACAGCTGCCATAATCACATACCCAAATGCTTAAACACAATTAAAAAATAAATAACATTGTAAATTTGGAAGGCATGTACATTTTTGGCCCTTCTGAAAGTCTGCTGATTTCATAGATTTGACAGTGATTGAAGGATATAGCCTTCAACACTACAGTCGCTGTAGAGACTGAATCTCCATACAGAATTTATTTTCTTCCATTTTTATTGCTAGATCTTGAAACTACCCTAACACAAATTCTGTAAAATAGTTTCTATACATTATAAGATTAATGCTCTTTCTTTAAATTGGTAGGGAAACACTGAAAAGGAGCATTTTAGGAAAAGTAATTGAAACAGAGGCTGTGCATCTGAAGAAAGATCATAATCTTCTATAGGATAATACAGAATAAAAGGAAAACCTTATTTTCTTTTTCTGATACAGTCTTAGAAAGACAAAATTACTACTTTGGTATTTTGTTATCATTACACAAAACTATAAATGCAACCTTTTGACCTCAGCCTATGATGCCAAAATTGACTGAGCCTGGGTCACTTTCTAAGTTCCCTACCGCAATCTCATCTTAGACAATTTCTGAACAAGTATTTTAAATTTTTTTTTTCCATTTCACTGCTCACCATTCTGTCGTCCTTAAACTTCCTCCTCAAAATCCTCCGTTGCCCAAAATTGGTACAGATGAACTTAACCACACCTAAACAGATTGCATAACCACAGCTCTGGTTTTAGCAATTTACAATTGCTAAAATTTGCGGACAACCAATAGTGTTTGTTCCTCTCCTTACTGAGCATCCTATCCTAACACATTTCTTTATGTCATTCAGATGTTTTCTTTGGAACATTTAAATTGTGAGAATCTGCATTTATAAACCTGTCTTTGGGCCCTCAGTACTACTGGGAAATTTAGAACCAGAGAATGCTTTGGGTTGGAGGAACCTTTAAAGGTCATCTGGTCCAACCCCCTGCAGTGAGCAGGGACATCTTCAACTAGACCAGATTGCTCAGAGTCCTGTCCAACCTAACCTTGAATGTTTCCAGGGATGGGGCTTCTATCACCTCTCTGGGCAACCTGTGCCAGTGTTTCAACGCCCTCATTGCAAAATATTTCTTGCCTCCTAGTCTAAATCTCCCCTCTTTTAGTTTAAAACCACCATCCCTTGTCCTGTCACAACAGGCCCTGATAAAAAATTGTCCCCATTCATCTTGTAAGCTCCCTTTGAGTACTGAAAGGCTGCAATAAGATCTTCCCAGAGCCTTCTCTTCTCCAGGCTGAATAACCCCAAATCTCTCAGCCTGTCCTCATAGCAGAGGTGTTCCATCCCTCTGATAATTTTTGTGGCCTCCTTTGGACCCACTCCAATAGGTTCATGTCCTTCTTGTGCTGAGGACTCCACAGCCGGACACAGTACTCCAGGTGAAGTCTCACCAGAGCAGAGTAGAGCAGCAGGATCACCTCCCTTGACCCGCTGGCCAACTTGTTTTGATGCAGCCCAGGATACAGATGGCTTTCTGGGATGCAAACACACACTGTCCGCTCGTGTCCAGCCTTTCATCCACCAAACCCCCAAGCCCTTCTCCACAGGGCTGCTCTCAATCCCTTCCTCTCCCAGCCTGTGTAGATTGATTTAAACAGTGGGAGGGATCACTTCTACTTTTTTACAGAATAAGAACGCTGGCTAGCATAATACACAGGATTTGCATGTGAGTATGTGATACTGCTGTCCAGGAGTAGGACACAGAGGATTAAAGGGCTAGCTGCTGTCTCATGAAACCTTGCAAGTCTGCTGTGACTATAATGGGCAGGCTTCAGAAATTCCTCCTTACTTCTGTATACATCCTGTAGCTTACCTACATCCTGCACGCAGCTTCAGGGCCACCAAAATAAGGACGTGGACCTGTTGTAGCGAGCCCAGAGGGCTGTGAAGATGAATAGGGGGCTGGAGCACCTTTCCTCTGAAGACAGGCTAAGAAAGTTGGGGTTGTTCAGCCTGGAGAAGAGAAGGCTCCGGGGAGACTTAATAATAGCCGTCCAGTACTTAAAGGAGGCCTACAGGAAAGCTGGAAAGGGACGTTTTACAAGGGCACGTAGCCATAGGACAAGGCATAATGGCTTTAAACTGAAAGAGGGTAGGGTAGATGTAGATTAAAGGATGATCACCCTGAGGGTGATGGGGCACTGAACATCTAGTCCAGAGAAGTCGTGGATGCCCCATCCCCAGTTTGGGGATGTGTTCAAGGCCAGGTTGGATGGGGCTTTGAGCAACCTTATCTACTGCGAGACGTTCCTGCTCATGGCAGTGGCATCTGGAACTAGTTGATCTTTAAGGACCCTTCCAACCCAAACCATTATATGATTCTATCTTTGGATTGAGCCTTTTTTTTATGGACATGGATGTGTTAGTAAAAATTGCTTGAAACATACCTAGTGTTTTTACATGATCTTTGGCTTCTAACTACAAGGAGAGAAAGTAAATCAGATTAATTCCTCATTCATAATACCTGCAGGCTTGGTCTCAAGCATTTACGTTAGTTTTTTACTAGAAAATGGAGAGAACCTCTCTCCTCAAAATGTGGCAATCTTTAATTCCACGATGAATTCAATTATGGAATATAACAAAAAGTTACGGTGTGGAAATTTAGCCATAAATTAATGGAATTATTATGAAAATGGATTCCTGAAAAATTTAACATACTGTCAACAAGTACAACAGCAATATATATGACTCACATAAATAAAATATTTCTCATGAATACAGTAATTTTAACTGAGGATATTGTATCTTGTCAAATGCTTTTGGTCATGCAGTGAGTGACATTGCATCATGAGACTATGAAGTAGTATGAGTGCCAATATTACTTACGTCAAGCTAAATAACTTGCCTAGCATATGGATGTAGTGTATCACTTGAATGATATTGGATGATATTGGAATGATATTGGATGTAGTGTATCATTTGAAATTTATCTCCATCTTATAGTCAGTTTCTAAGGCTCTCCTGTTGTCACTTCTGTTGCTCAGCCTTGGGAATCACTCAACTCCAGAAATGGAAAGGGAATGAAGTGTTCTGTACAGATTTTGTTAATTAATGAAACTTTTTTTTTTACTGTAGCATATCAAAAAAGGAGAATATGATCCTTTGATTGACAGCAGTCATATCAACAACCTACTCATTTGCTTTTTCTTTGCAAATCCCTCTATGTGCCAACAAAGATGCAAAGAGAATGAAACATACCTTTGGTTTACCATTAGTCTAGGATATCTTTCTGACCAGCTGAAACCTTTGAGAATGTACCTATTCAGGTTGGCCAAATTGACAAATAATGCTGCAAACTAGTTTTCAAAATTAAAGTAGTAAAATTTCTATGAATTATGACATTTGCAGACCATGGAAGGTACATTTAAATACTTCTGCAAAACATCAGCTTTTAATTTCTATGATGTCTAAAAAAAAAAATATTACCAGAGCTAATCTTCAGTTGTTTTCAAGGATAAACATGATTTTAATAACTGAGACTTTCTGTAACTGTTACTCATACAGAAGTTCCAGCTGACATCAGTGACACGCCTCGCAGATATAAGGATTAAATTGCATCAATAAGGGTTTCACGATTAGGGCCAATACCCTTTATCCTGAATGGTTATAAAATTATTGTATAGTTCCATCAGCATCAGCTGGAAATATTTATTTTAAATCCATAATCCAACAATCCTTCAAATTCAGAATAAAAATAGAAGCATTTACTAATGTTGTACATAATCTCAAGCTTGACTTTGAGAATCAAGTAAGAAGGTAAGATATTCTGAAAGTATTTGGAATGATTTTGGCATTGATTTGACAGCACTTGAAATACAGCAGCTCTGGCAAGTATTTCCCTAC
>NW_010408713.1:1462-6363 GCF_000710305.1 Buceros rhinoceros silvestris | reverse complement strand
ATAGAAATTTTCTATTTAATTACATGATTATTAAAGACCATATAAATATATATCATCCCCAATGTCCAATGTGCGTGTATGACAGATACAACAGCCTCATAAAATTAAAAGTCATTCACAGTTCACTATTTTTCCTGACAGAGGAGGGACTAATTTGGGGGGGTGTTATTTATTTAATTTTTTAATTTTTACACATGTGAAAAATATTCCAAGATTCTCCTTCCAAGACAAACCACTCTGCTGCCCTGAAGTTTGGAGCCAGTACCACCACCTGCAAATGAGAGGTGTGACTCTCCTACAGGCATTCAGATCAAGGGCTGCTGGAGTGCTTTATAGTCTTTACCTGTCTGGTCTCTCCAGTCAGCACTAAACCATGATTGCGGCAAAGCACCACAGGAATCACTGATTGCAGCATGAAGCTAAAGGTCTAACCCGTCATTACAGTAATTACATCTTTATCATTCACTTCTCAGCAGAAAAGGGTTTTGTTGACTGAAGGCCAGATTCTTTATGTGATCCAGTCTTGTATTTCAGATTAGCTCTAGACTAGAATACTGAGAACATATGGAGGAGGAATCAGGTTATGTAAATACCACTGAATTGGAATAGCACTTAAGAGTCCTTCTCACAGAAAGTATATCCCTGTACATTTCAACGCATGCAGGGCCCCAAGCTGTACATAAGGCTGAAAAAGAAAATAGACATTATTTTAATAATCATCAGCTAAAATAAAAGATCAGCAGGTGTACTGATGCTCTAAGGAAATTTTCCAATGTGTATGCCCTTAATATCTTTGCAAAACAATTTATCTCACCCATGCACACACATTAAATATCTTCTGCCTTTTCCTTACAATTCAGTTCTTGGGATTTTAAAAATAGTTCAATTTTCCATCTTTTTTTTGCTTTTTTTTCGTTTACTGTTTTAAAAGATGGAAAGAAGAAGAATGTGAAGGAAATACTGCCATCACAGGACATATATGGAATGCAAATACTTGGAAAAGACATATCATAAAATGCATTTCCAACCTATATTTTAGTTACATCTGAAATACAATATGATCACATTTGGAATGCAGGCACTTCTAATAAATGGACACTGCTCTTTTCTGGGCAAATGATTACAAGTAAATCTGTGAGCACAAAAGCTGGCCGATGCAACAGATTTGTCTAAACACCAGAGGAAGTTGGCCAGCCATTGGCCAACATGACCAGCACAAGGTATTGCAGACATGATCAGCGGAAAATGAAACTGCCACCTACCTCCAGACATGTCTGTTGCATTTTCTGCTGCATAACCTGGGTAGCACAACCGTCTACAACTAAACAGCTATGAAATGCAGAACTCTCGTCACAACACTACTTCATTTGGCTGTCTAGTTTACCATAAAACAAATTTTCTGCTGTACATTTTCTGGCCCTTATAAACTGGCTTTGTTTGATATTGGCAGCTTTTACACTGTCAGAAATAGGAAAATCCAGAGTTTTCTCCAGGTTGCCCACACATCAGTGCAGTATTACAGTGCTCATGTCTTAGGATACACCATTGATGTCTGCCTCTTGGTAGAAAATGGTGCGCCACAAGCTTTTGGGACAGAAAAAAAGGCAGAGGTTGGCATTTTGCTTCTTGTTAATCACTTGATTTATTGTATTGCCAATGGGCTTTGTATTTGTACTGAGTGCACCTGCAGAGTGTGGCAAATCCTGCTGACAAAAGTGTGAGTTACAGCTCTAATATTTGTATACAATCTCAGTGGGAAAGAAATGTGCATGGAAAGCACAGTGGGGGGAAGCTAGAAGTGAGGACAAAGTAAAGAAACTGGCCCAATAAAAAGAACGGATGAAAATGAGGAAAAACAAATTGAAAAACGTGAGTTAATAATCTGAATCGCTGACACAGCAAATTAAACCTGTTGATATTTGCTGAATGGAACTGAAGAAAAGAAAGTGATCTGAACTGCTCTGAAGGCTAGTACTGCCAAGAAGGGGTGGTGCCAGTACACCAATGCCAATTTCCATCTTGCAAACTTTGCTGACAATAACAAAAGGTTTGGTGCAGAAGGGTATGGACAGTGCCATGTGCCAAGGAAGTCAAGAATGAATATAGAACTGGAGCCAAGCCCCAGTTTTAATAAAAACTTTGCCTGGCTCCAATTGTAATATAATATCAAGAAAATACAGATGCCTACATGTAATTCAACGCATAAAAATCAGATAAGTCTTTTGGGCTTTTATCATATTTATTTACCACTCGCTACAGGAAAAGTGGAACTTCTGTTTCTGTAATAGCTTCTTATTTCCACCAACTTTGTAACGCTGGCAGGGCAAGGCATATTCCACACCATTTTGTCAGTCCCTTTCACGCTTGTACACACTTTTGAGACAGAAACACAAAGTAGGTGTATTTTTTTTTGCAGTATTTCATCATTAAATCACAGATTTATGTTTATTTTGTAATGCTAAGTGTTATTCTGAAAAGGTACCTCCTAACCAAAGAGGAAGACTTCACACATGTATGCTGGTTTAAGTTAGAAATTTTGTATTGCATTTTACTCCCGCAAATTTCCACAAAGCCATCAAAGCTGAGAAAAACGGAGAGAAAAGGTGTACATCCCATGAGCAGGCACAGCAGAGTCAGTGGACCGAGACACTGATAAGCATGCAGATACTACTGCTGTGGGAAGCTGATCAGAAACAGCAATGCTAGGATTTATCCTGAGTTAGAAGTACAGCGAGCCCAGGCTGTCACAGTCCGCTGCACCAGTGCTTTGGTTACCTGGGTTAGCTAACCTCATAACACACGCCATATCTATAAACCAGGAGATTACATTTGGTGCAGTTATGCCAAGAAGAGCTACAATCACAGCTTTGCATGACAGCCTCACCAAGAAGCACTTGCACTCTATAACTTCTCAGGTTTATTTAATTAAAATAAGTTACACCTATGTAGAAACTAAGGAGGGCTGAGCTGGGAAAAGTACAATACAAATCTAGTCACTGTTAGCAAACCCAAGGGCTACAGGTTTCAGCCAGCACTCAGCAGGTAGAGTCCAGCCTTGACAAAGTTCATTTAACCTGTCTTTATCAACAGGAGTTTTCTCCAGATTTATAAGCTCTTGTGGAAATAATCATTTTTGCACTGGGACTAGGGACTAATGCATATTCTGCTCATTGCCATCATTTTAAGTGAGGGAGCAGTGGAAAAAAAAAAAAAACTTTCTTACTTATTGATGATAGCACTGATTTACCTGGTAGGAACGCTGAGGAAGAGAAATACAGAGGTAGCAGGTTTCACTTAATAGCATTTAATATAAATGCTGAAGATCGTAACAATTTGTAAAATGGCAACAGCTACTTGAAACATTTCCACAATAGGAAATTCAAGGTTTCAGTCCAGTTAATCAATCCAAAATATTATCTGCATGCAGGCAAAATAAAGCCCATATCTTGAATCAGCATATCTAGCAGAAATTTAGAAGAAAGGGCAAAGAGCTTTTTCATCCCCAATTTCTTTATTATCAAACAAACCTGCTGCCACTTTTCAATTTCTTATTTTCAAATTGTTCCAGAAGGATACTTCAGAAGCTGGGGAGCATTTGATTATTTGACACATCCTGAAACTTGAAGACTGTCACATATTGACAGCTGCAGTATTGGAAGGTTCAACTCAAATTCCTTCACTGGCAAGAGTCAGAAGCCGTTGCTGGAGAGCTAGTTTTGATTACTCAAGTAATGCTTATGGCAAGCAAGCTGGCAGGCTCATGGCTATGCACACTCATTATAGCTTGCAGTTAATAAAAATGGCTGAGCAGTAGCAAGGTAAAGAACCTAGCTCTACAAAATATATTCATTAGCTTTTTTACCTGGGAAGTGCAGCGGTAGCACTCATCTTTCCAAACCTTAAGCACCGCTAGCTGCTGTCGTTTTACTTTCATATCATTACTATGCACTTAGACCATGGAAACGTGGCAGAAGGAAGGTCCTAAGAGTGGCAGTGACTGTCCCTAACTGCCCAGAGTTCAGCAAGCTGCACGAGTACCCATATGTGCTGCAAGAGTGCCAATCAGAAAAGGAATGTAAAAGCCATAAAAGATGTCGAACAAGTGACAGTTCAGTTGAAGTAAGAACTTGTCCCAGTCATCATATGAAAATTTTCAAACTCCTCTCAGGCCAGCTGACAGTGTCAGAAACCGCAGCTCTTGACAGCTATTTTTACACATATATTAAAGAAAGTGCTGTATGATAAAATGTGCTACAAAAATGTGAAATATCGCTGTGGTATACGCTCCATTTAAATAGAACAGAGAATGTTAGAATGGAGGCTCTATCGGAAATTTTCTCATTAGAACAATTAAGATTAATTACAAACTGTAATAAGTGCTGTTAACTGGACAAGATTAACATAGGGCTGATAAAGAAGCTTACATAATTTGATCTAGAAATTACCAGTATAAAATTTAACCTTAGTCATTTAATGTACATGTTACCATGTTAAGAATAAAGAATGTATCTCCCAGGACACCCAGTCATGGCTGGGTGTCTTACCGTTGCTCTGCTCATGGGCACCAAGCTTTTGGAGATGGCCCAGTCAAGTCTTCAAGGGCAGAAGTTTTGAAGATTAAAGAGGCTTTGTTTTGCTGATATTCTCCTCACTGTACCTTAGCTAATTTTCCCTTAGCTATTTTCCCTGCTGTTTGGAACAAGCAGGCAAAGACAATGTAGAAAATAAGTGTCCCGGTTTGAGCTAAGCTTCCTGATTTGAGCTGAAACTTCCTCGTTTTGGTTAATAGACGAATAGCAATTATTCCATGCAAGTGTGATGACCCTGCATTTAATTGGTTAAGAGGGTCAGGTGGAACATTACATTGGGAGCCTCTAAAGCAGCAGGCCAGGGGAGGAGTG
>NW_010408713.1:0-702 GCF_000710305.1 Buceros rhinoceros silvestris | reverse complement strand
TGGACATAATTTTACTCTCCACCTGGGAAGCAGCCACAGAGTGGCCGGGCAAAAACTTCTACTCCCACCTCGTTACTTGGCTGCCGGCCCAGAGATTGACCTTGGACTGCCTGCTGCAGAACTTTATTTATCTAAGTCCTCTCTTCTCCGTTTTTTTTCTCCCTTAGGTTGTAACTATATGCATATATATTCATAGAATATAGTCATGTGTGAATTTATTGTTTATTAAAAGTTTGTTTCAGTTTCCGAACGCAAACCGAGGTGTGAATTTCTTCCTTCCCCTTTTTAAAATCCTTCTGCCTCTAATAAGGCAGACGGAATTGTTACGGTAATTCGAGGAGTGGGTACCTCGGACCCTCGACCCGTAACAATAAGACACAATAGTATATTAAAAAATTCTGATGTAGCTTAAGAGTAAGCTATGATTAGAAAAATAAATTGGGTGCATTTCCAGCAACTAAATTAGCAAGATTTCAGGGATTAAAAGTTTTGTTGAACTATATTTTCATGTGTGAGTACAGATGCAAGAAAATACATAGTAAAACTTCATCCTTTAAATTTCCCAAGTGACCATTTTAATACTTCTGTTATTTCAGGTTTATAAGTTTTAAATGTTGGTGATTTTGTGCCCCAGACCTTACAGCAGTGTTCTAAATTACCACTAAAGAAATTAGTGGTGTATATTAATATTTATATTTTATA
>NW_010408712.1:0-539 GCF_000710305.1 Buceros rhinoceros silvestris | reverse complement strand
GGGGTGAAAAATGGGAATTTTGGGGTGAAAACGCGGATTTTGGGGTAAAAAAACGGTGTTTTGGGTGGAAAAAGAAATTTTGGGGTGACAATGGGCATTTTGGGGTTTAAAGAGTGATTTGGGGTGAAAAATAGGTATTTTGGGGTGAAAAATGGGAATTTTGGGTTTCAAAGGATGGATTTGGGGTGAAAAATGGGGATTTTGGGGTGAAAAATGGAAATTTGGGAGGTCGAAGGGTGGATTTGAGATGAAAAATGGGAATTTTGGGGTGAAAAGGGAAGTTTTGGGATGAAAAATGGAAGTTTTGGAGTTCAAAGGATGGATTTGGGGTGAAAAATGGGAATTTTGGGATGAAAAGTTGGTATTTTGGGGTTTGAAGAGTGATTTGAGAGGAAAAATAGGAATTTTGGGGTGAAAAATGGGAATTTTGGGTTGAAAAACGGGGAGTTCGGGGTTCAAAAGGTGGATTTGGGGTGAAAAATTGGGTATTTTGGGGTGAAAAATTGGTATTTTGGGGTGAAAAATGGAAATTTTGGGGT